>NW_026739293.1:0-19631 GCF_963082655.1 Stomoxys calcitrans | reverse complement strand
TATCAGAAAAATTGGAAACAATTTTTTTAAAATTTTTTGCAACGCAGCACTAACTAGCCGAAACAGATGATACCAGTTTAGATAAAGCGATGTATAATACTGACAAACAGATGTTAAAGCAGACGAGGCAGTGTTTGGAGTGTTTGAGAGAAAGATTCTTCGTAAAATATATGGACCAGTATCTTTAGTGGAGAACATAGGTGTCGTATGAACCATGAGCTGTATGATGACGAAATCATAGATACACGCATAAAAATACAACGGGTGCGTTGGCTAAATCATGTTCTCAGAATGGATGAACAAGCTCCAGCAAAAAAGTCCTTTGAAGGCAAACATGGTGGTACACGCAAACTGGGACGACCAAAAGCCTGATGGAAAGATCGAGTCGTGGGAGACACATCGAAACTTGTAATATAAGCGCTTGGATACGCTGTTATGAGTTTGGCTTACGGAACAGAGGTTCTGTCATAGCCAATTAAAGTTAAATGATGTCCCAAGGAGTAAAGTTACGAGTCAACCAAATCACTCGTAGTTTCGAAAATGTATGCCCAGTTTGTTATTCAAAACAGCAAAAATGTTTGCTAAAACAGCAGTTTTTGTGTGATGAAAATGGGTAAGCAGACATTAATTCTGCTTGAGCAAACATAGGGCTGCTGTATAAGCAAACATTTCCAATTCAGCTAAATTAGCAAACAAAATCTGCTGAAAAATCTTGTTATGCTATTTCTTTGTTTCCCTGTTACATGTTTTGATTAACTTAGGCATTTTTTTTAAATTCTTTGTGGAATATTACTGTAAAGAAGATACCTGATCCATCCATTCGTATACATTTCTAAATGTGGCTGAGCTCGCTCGCAATTTTTTGTTATTGCTCTACTAATGTGACTGACATGATCTTTGTCCAAATTTAAGAAAAAACAAGTATCGGGTATATATGTAAACCACCTTTCACCAAAATCCGGTGTAAATTGTAAATGTTCCGGTTTAGACCATCGGTAAAAGTCGTTGTTCAATTGTGTATAACAAAATATTGGTCTTTTTAGAAGCTATAACTAAAAATAAACCGATCTGAACCATATGCGACACGGATGTCGAAAAGCCTAACACAACGAACTGTCCCAAATCTCGGCGAAATCGGACAATAAATACGCCTTTTATGGGCCCAAAAGCTTGAATCGAGAGATGAGTCTATATGGCAGCGATATTTAAATCTGCACCGATCGGGGCCAAATTGACGAAGGACGTCGAAGACCCTAATTCAACTCACTGTTTCAAATTTCAACAAAATCGGACAATAAATGCGCCTTTTATGGCCCAAAAACCTTAAACCGAGAGATCGGTCTAAATGGCAGCTATATTCAAATCTGGGCCGATCTGGCCCAAATTGACGAAGGACGTCGAAGACCCTAGCGCAACTCACTGTTTCAAATTTCGGAAAAATCGGACAATCCAAATTTGGATCGATCTGGGCCAAATTGATTAAGAATGTCGAAGGGCCCAACACAACTCACTTTCCCAAATTTCAGCAAAATCGGATAATAAATGTGGCTTTTATGGGCCTAAGACCCTAAATCGAAGGACCGGTCTATATGGCAGCTATATCCAAATCCGGACCGATCCGGGCCAAACTAACAAAGTATGTCGAGTAGCCTAATACAATTCACTGTCCCAATTTTCAGCAAAATCGGATAATAAATGTGGGTTTTATGGGCCTAAGACCCTAAATCGGAGGTTCGGTCTATATGGGGGCTATATCAAAATATAGTCCGATGTAGCCCATCTTCGAACTTAACCTGCTTATGGACAAAAAAAGTATCTGTGCAAAGTTTCAGCTCAATATCTCTATTTTTGAAGACTTTAGCGTGATTTCAACAGACAGACGGACGGACATATCTAGATCGTCTTAGATTTTTACGCTGATCAAGAATGTATACACTTTACTAGCTGACCCGGGCCCTTTTTACTTTATATGGAACAAAAGTTTCCTTGGAATATTTTTTTTTCGACAATTAAAGAGCTTTTAGTGAAATACCATACTACGAATATAGTATATCGCTTGACAAACCGTTTAGCAATATATAGCCTTTGTCCGAAACCCATATGATCTTTATAGGTCTACGATTTTAAGTTTGGATGTAAGGTGTACTCCATTCTTTAAATACTTTATTTCAGCCCGATATTCTCATGATATCTGATTTAGTGGTTTTTTCGGTGGTGATGTGGTTCCCCAGACGCTTGGCCCTGAAAACTATCAGCATCGTGCTCTTCTCTCAAATACCATTTATTTAAACCCCATATTGCCATTGGTTTAGGGGAGTTTACACGATGAGGCGTCCCCCAAACACATGGCCCAAAATAGGTAATCAAATTTGCTTTCTAATCTTAAATACCACATATTGGCATGGTCGGAAATGTTTACCCTTTGCGGGGTGTTTTGGGGAAAGGGTGATTTCCCTAATATATGGTCCTAAATTTGGATATCAAATTCGTTTTCTTCTCCCAAATACCTTTATTTTGCGATGGTCAGTAAAAAATTGCTGCTTGTGTGGTATTTTGGTCCCGTAGGTGGGTATCCATTCGTGTTCTACCCCCCAATACCTTTCATTTAATCTCCACATTGACATGGTGGGTAAATAAGGCCGATTTAGGGGTGTTTTGGGGATTGGGGTGGTCCCCCAAACTCTAAGCCCAGATAATATATCAGCAACGTACTCTATTCTCATATATCAATATATCATTTATTTGAACCCCATATTGCTATTGGCAATATGAGGTTCAAATTGGATATCAAATTCGTTTTCAAATCTCATTTGAACTCCTTATTGCAAAAGTCAGCAAATATGTCCGGTTTGGGCATTGGCCCTAAAAACTATAAATATTTAGTTCCACTCTCTTTACGACCCAAATTGTCTTGGTGAGTAAATACGTCCTATTTGGGGCTTTTTATGGTGGTGGAACGTCCCGTAGACAGTTGGTCCCCAATGTTGATATCAGATACGTGGTCTACTCCCAAATACCTTTAATTTGAGCCCCATATTTCCACCGTCGGCAAACATGACCGGCTTGGAGGTGTTTTTGGGGATGGGCGGCCACTCAGTGAGTTGGCCTTGAAAATATATATATCGGATTGGTGTTCCACTCTAAAAATCCTCTTATTTGAACCTGATATTGCAAAAGTCAGCTAATACTTGCTATTTGGGTGTTGTTGTGGGGGTGGCTCCATAGACACGTTTCCCGAATATTGATATCAAATTCGTGGTTTACTCCCAAAGACCTTTCATTTGAGCCCCATATGGCTATGGTCGTAATATGTCCCCTTTGGGTGATGTTTATGGGGAGGGGCGGCCCCCCAAACTCTTGGTCCCATATTTGGATATCAGATTCTAATTCTACACTCAAATATCTTTTATTTAAGCCCCATATTCCCATGGTAAGTAAATAAGTCCATTTTAAGGGGTGTTTTGGGAAAGGGGTGGACCCCCGGAAACGTGATCCCACATTTGGATATTAGATTCGTATTCTACTCGCAAATACCTTTCATTTGAGTACCATATTGCAATGATTGGTAAATATGTCCGATTTAGGGGTGTTTTGGGGGTTGGGTGGTGTTTTGTCCCCATAGACACTTTTCCCAAATATTGATATCACATTTACTCCCAAAGACCTTTCGTTTGAGCCCCAAGTGGGTATGGTCGTAAATGTGTCCCCTTTGGCGGAGGTTTTTGTGGGGAGGCGGCCCCCCAACAACTTGGTCTCATATTTGGATATCAGATTCTAAATCTACACTCAAATACCTTTCATTTAAGCCCCTTATTCTCATGGTCAGTAAATAAGTCCTGTTTGGGTGGTGTTTTGGGGAAGGGGTGGACCCCCAGAAACGTGGTCCCACATTTGGATATGAGATTCGTATTCTACTCGCAAATACCTTTCATTTGAGTCCCATATTGCCATGGTCGCGTTTTGGGGGTTGGGGTGGTCCCCGTAGCACTTGGTCCGACAATTGGATATCACATACGTTTTCTCATCCTAAATACCTTTCATTTGAGTCCCATATTGTCGTGATTGGTCTAAATTTATGTTTGGTAGGTTTTAGGGTGGGGCGGCTCCCTTAGGTACCCCATCCGAAATTTGGATACAAAATTTTTATTTTTAGGGTACTATATGAGAGCACACAAAATTTCGCTTAAATCGTACCACCCATCTCCGAGATCTGGCGTTTTTGAAAATAAGGGTAAGGGGGAGGGTCCGCCCCCCCTTCAGATATCAAAAAACGTAGTAACCTATTTTCACCACGGGATCACTATGCACCATCTGTGAAAATTTCAAGAAAATCGGTTCAGCCGTTTCTGAGACTATAAGGAACACACAAACAAACAAACAAACACAAATTGATTTTTATATATATGATTACCTTCTTATCCACTTCAAAGCAATCCCCCTCAGATATTTTTTATATTTCGCTTTGGTTACACAAGACCTAATACAGTTTCATTGATCTGTTTTTTTGAATGTACAATATCGGCTGCTATTACCAACATATTGGGTTGCCCAAAAAGTAATTGTCGGTAATATAGTAGTAATATAGTCGGCGTTGACAAATTTTTTCAACGGCTTGTGACTCTGTAATTGTTTTCTTTATTCTGTCAGTTATCAGCTGTTACTTTTAGCTTGCTTTAGAAAAAAAGTGCGCGAAATTTTTGTCAACGCCGACTATATGAATAATCCGCAATTACTTTTTGGACACCCAATAATATAGGGTCGGAAATGGATATTTCGATGTGTAGCGCACGGAATGATAAAATTAATATACCCCCATCCTTCGGTGGTGGGTATAAAAAGATATGTAACATGTTCATTCTGTGGTGATTATAGTCGCGCACTGAGATACACAATTACATTTGTATTTACTTTTTATACCCTTCACCATAAGATGGGGGGTATACTAATTTCGTCATTCTGTTTGTAACTACTCGAAATATTCGTCTGAGACCCCATAAAGTATATATATTCTTGATCGACGCGACATTTTATGTCGATCTAGCCACGTCCGTCTGTCTGTCCGTCCGTCCGTCCTTCCGTCCGTCCTTCCGTCCGTCCTTCCGTCCGTCCTTCCGTCCGTCCTTCCGTCCGTCCTTCCGTCCGTCCTTCCGTCCGTCCTTCCGTCCGTCCTTCCGTCCGTCCTTCCGTCCGTCCTTCCGTCCGTCCTTCCGTCCGTCCTTCCGTCCGTCCTTCCGTCCGTCCTTCCGTCCGTCCTTCCGTCCGTCCTTCCATCCGTCCTTCCGTCCGTCCTTCCGTCCGTCCTTCCGTCCGTCCTTCCGACCTTCCGTCCGTCCTTCCGTCCGTCCTTCCGTCCGTCCTTCCGTCCGTCCTTCCGTCCGTCCTTCCGTCCGTCCTTCCGTCCGTCCTTCCGTCCGTCCTTCCGTCCGTCCTTCCGTCCGTCCTTCCGTCCGTCCTTCCGTCCGTCCTTCCGTCCGTCCTTCCGTCCGTCCTTCCGTCCGTCCTTCCGTCCGTCCTTCCGTCCTTCCGTCCGTCCTTCCGTCCGTCCTTCCGTCCGTCCTTCCGTCCGTCCGTCCTTCCGTCCGTCCTTCCGTCCGTCCTTCCGTCCGTCCTTCCGTCCGTCCTTCCGTCCGTCCTTCCGTCCGTCCTTCCGTCCGTCCTTCCGTCCGTCCTTCCGTCCTTCCGTCCGTCCTTCCGTCCGTCCTTCCGTCCGTCCTTCCGTCCGTCCTTCCGTCCGTCCTTCCGTCCGTCCTTCCGTCCGTCCTTCCGTCCGTCCTTCCGTCCGTCCTTCCGTCCGTCCTTCCGTCCGTCCTTCCGTCCGTCCTTCCGTCCGTCCTTCCGTCCGTCCTTCCGTCCGTCCTTCCGTCCGTCCTTCCGTCCGTCCTTCCGTCCGTCCTTCCGTCCGTCCTTCCGTCCGTCCTTCCGTCCGTCCTTCCGTCCGTCCTTCCGTCCGTCCTTCCGTCCGTCCTTCCGTCCGTCCTTCCGTCCGTCCTTCCGTCCGTCCTTCCGTCCGTCCTTCCGTCCGTCCTTCCGTCCGTCCTTCCGTCCGTCCTTCCGTCCGTCCTTCCGTCCGTCCTTCCGTCCGTCCTTCCGTCCGTCCTTCCGTCCGTCCTTCCGTCCGTCCTTCCGTCCGTCCTTCCGTCCGTCCTTCCGTCCGTCCTTCCGTCCGTCCTTCCGTCCGTCCTTCCGTCCGTCCTTCCGTCCGTCCTTCCGTCCGTCCTTCCGTCCGTCCTTCCGTCCGTCCTTCCGTCCGTCCTTCCGTCCGTCCTTCCGTCCGTCCTTCCGTCCGTCCTTCCGTCCGTCCTTCCGTCCGTCCTTCCGTCCGTCCTTCCGTCCGTCCTTCCGTCCGTCCTTCCGTCCGTCCTTCCGTCCGTCCTTCCGTCCGTCCTTCCGTCCGTCCTTCCGTCCGTCCTTCCGTCCGTCCTTCCGTCCGTCCTTCCGTCCGTCCTTCCGTCCGTCCTTCCGTCCGTCCTTCCGTACAAATACTTCTTATTAGTGTAGGTCAGTTGGTATTGTAAATGGGCCATATCGGTCCATGTTTTGATATAGCTGTCATATAAACCGATCTTGGGTCTTGACTTCTTGAGCCTCTAGAGTGCGCACTTCTTTTCCGATTGGGATGAAATTTTGCACGACGTGTCTTGTTATGATATCCAACAACTGTGCCAAGTATGGTTCAAATCGGTCCATAACATGATATAGCTGTCATATAAACCAATCTTGGATCTAGATTTCTTGAGCCTCTAGAGTGCGCAATTCTTGTCCGATTGGAATGAAATTTTTCACGTGGTATTTTTTTACGATATCCAACAACTGTGCCAAGTATGGTTCAAATCGGTCCATAACCTGATATAGCTGTCATATAAACCAATCTTGGATCTAGATTTCTTGAACCTCTAGAGTGCGCAATTCTTGTCCGATTGGAATGAGATTTTTCACGTGGTATTTTTTTATGATATCCAACAACTGTGCCAAGTATGGTTCAAATCGGTGTATAACCTGATATAGCTGTCATATAAACCGATCTTGGGTCTTGACTTCTTGAGCCTCTAGAGGGCTCAATTCTTATCCTATTTGCCTGAAATTATGTACGACGGATTCTCTCATGACCGTCAACATACGTATTTATTATGGTCTGAATCGGTCTACAGCCCGATACAGCTCCCATATAAATCGATCTCTCAATTTTACTTCTTGAGCCCCCAAAGGGCGCAATTCTTATTCGAATTGGCTGACATTTTACACAGGTCTCCAACATATAATTTAATTGTGGTCCAAACCGGACCATATCTTGATATCGCTCTAATAGCAGAGCAAATCTTTTCTTATATCCTGTTTTGCCAAAGAAGAGATGCCGGGAAAAGAAATCGACAAATGCGATCCATGGTGGAGGGTATATAAGATTCGGCCCGGCCGAACTTAGCACGCTTTTATTTGTTTCTTCTAACATCCCCATCAAAATTAAGCTGCAGTCATTTTCAGCAAACAACAGACTTTTCAACAGTCAGCCTGCTGCAGCACTACTGCTGTAATAGCAGAACTACTGCTATAATAGCAGCAAAATTAACTTATAATAATATTAAGCAGACAGTGTCTGCTATTTCCACCAAAGTTATTTCTATGTGTGTGACATATTTGAAGTGCAAAATCATTCACATATATTGAAAAGAGTAGTAGGCCTATAATCGAACATTTCGGTAAACCTTCAACAACCGCCAATGCTTCAGATTTAGTGTCACCAGCGTACACTGACATTGATCTATCAGTTAAGTACGACATTATTAGGTTAATTGAGGTAGTACAGGGGCCTAATTCTCGCATCCGCAATCGACTTATAACGATCGAGTTTCGCATTTTTTGGATTATTTCATCCGTTATCAATTATTACCATTCAAAATTTTCTACAGAAATGTGCGAGTTTTTACCCCCAGCAATTAGCTATAGTAAATAAAAAATTTTCGTCTATTTTCAAGAAACTAGGCTAAAAATAGGACATCGAAATATTTATGTCATAAAATAAAACAATATTTATAATATACTAGCTGACCCGGGCCCGCTCCGCTGCGCCTTCTTTTACTTTATATGGAACAAAATTTTCCTTGGAATATTTATTTTCGACAATTAAAAAATTTTTAGTGAAATACCAGGCTACGAAAATAACATATTGACTAACAGTTTTACAATATAACTTCCTTTATCTGAATCCCGTTTGATATTTATTGATCTACGAATTTAAGTTTGGATGTAAGGTGTACTCTATTCTTAAAAGACTTTATTTCTGCCCGATATTCTCATGATGTCTGATTTAGAGGTGTCTTCGGGTGTGAGGTGGTCCCCCAGATACTTAGCCCTGAAAAAATATCAGCATCGTGCTCTTCTCTCAAATACCATTTATTTAAACCTCATATTGTCATTAGTTTTAGGGGAGTTCACAGGATGAGCCTTCCCCCAAACACATGGCCATCGAGTTCCACTGTCTTGAGTGTCCACTGTCCTATTTGGGGGTTGTTATGGTGGTGGGACGTCACCTAGAGAGTTGGTCCCGAATATTGCTATCAGATTCATGGTCTACTCCCAAACATCTTTCCTTTGAGCCCCATTTTTTCAAAGTCGGCAAACATGACCGTTTTGGGGGTGTTATGGAGACTTGGCATTGAAAATATATATCAGATTCGCGATCTGCTCTAAATACCTTTTATTTGAGCCTCATATTGCAATGGTCAACAAAAAGTTCCTATTTGGGTGCTGTTATGGGTGTGGGGTGGCCCCATAGATACTTTTCACGAATATTGATTTTATTTAAGCCCCATATTGCCATGGTCAGTAAATAAGTCATGTTTGGGGGCTGTTTTGGAGAAGGGGTGGACCCCCAGAAACTTGGTGCCACATTTGGATATCACATTCGTATTCTACTCGCAAATACTTTTCTTTTGAGTCCCATATTGCCATGGTCGGTAAAAATGTCCGATTTAGGGGTGTTTTGGGGGTTGGGATGGTTTTCCTAACACTTAGTCTGACAATTGGATATCAGATACGTTTTCTGATCTTAAATACCTTTCATTTCAGTCCAATATTGTCATGATTGGTGTACATATATATATATTGATATATATATATATATATATATATATATATATATATATATATATATATATATATATATATATATATATATATATATATATATATATATATATATATATATATATATATATATATATATATATATATATGGTAGGTTTTGGGGGTGGGCGCCGATTGTCGACTGATTTCATCCAATTGTACTTTGGGTGTTGTTATCCTTGTGCCTGCCCGAAACATCAAACAAGCACGGTTGGTTGGCTGTGCTACAGTCGACGTAATCCACATATTTGTTTGTCCTCTTTCACATAAAACAGCAATTTATAGCGTAAAAACAGTAAAAAACAAGTGCATTTTGTTTGGAACGTGTTTTACTTATTACACCCTCCACCATAGGATGGGGGGTATACTAATTTCGTCATTCTGTTTGTAACTGCTCGAAATATTCGTCTGAGACCCCATAAAGTACATATATTCTTCATCGTAGTGACATTTTATGTCGATCTAGCCATGTCCGTCGGTCCGTCCGTCTGTCTGTCGAAAGCACGCTAACTTCCGAAGGAGTAAAGCTAGCCGCTTGAAATTTTGCACAAATACTTCTTATTAGTGTAGGTCGGTTGGTATTGTTAATGCGCCATATCGGTTCATGTTTTGATATAGCTGCCATATAAACCGATCTTGGGTCTTGACTTCTTGAGCCTCTAGAGTGCGCAATTCTTATTCGATTGGGATGAAATTTTGCACGACGTGTTCTGCTATGATATCCAATATCCTGATATAGCTATCATATATAAAAAGATCTTGGGTCTTGACTTCTTGAGCCTCTAGAAGGCGCAATTATTATCCGATTTGCCTGAAATGGTCTGAATCGGTCTATAGCCCGATACAGCTCCCATATAAATCGATCTCTCTATTTTACATCTTGAGCCCCCAAAGGGCGCAATTCTTATTCGAATTGGCTGACATTTTACACATATAATTTAATTATGGTCCAAACCGAACCCTATTTTGATATCGCTCTCATAGCAGAGCAAATCTTTTCTTATATCCTTTTTTGCCTAAGAAGAGATGCCGGGAAAAGAACTCGACAAATGCGATTCATGGTGGAGGGTATATAAGATTCGGCCGAACTTAGCACGCTTTTACTTGTTTTTTTAGTAATACTTATTCTTTTAACGATCACCATTTGCTTCGCTTAGCTTTGAGATGGCAAAATATGCTCGGAAAATCGATTTTTTTGCCCCGAAATCGAAACATTTTGACAAATTACGATCGTAAGCCATGATGATTAATCTTCGAACAAAAACTCGGTCGATAGCGAATGCGAGAATTAGTCCCCAGAATTTTAAAACCCGTCTAAACCAGAATTTTAAAATCAGTCTAAACCAGAATAATAAAACGGTCTAAACCCGACAAATACGTATGAATGGTCAAGGAGGACAAGAAAGCAGACTTGGTTGTCATGTATGTCGCACCTCGTTGAAGATACTCCGCCATTTGTCTACACCAAAAAAATGATTACTTATGATATCAGGGGTATTAACAGTAAAGCAACAACGTGAATTAAACTAAACTAATACCGTATGGTATTTAAACCCAGAAAAATTTTTTCTTCCGAAGATGTAGAAGAAATGTATGTACTCCAAAACTGCACCAAATGTTTTAATTTTAACATGGGGTTGTCACCAAAAAATGCAACATTTTTTCTACATCCTTTTCAGCGAATTTTATTCCCTTTTTATGGGCACCACCGAATGATGGGGGTATATTCATTTTGTCATTCCATTTGCAACACATCCATTTCCGACCCAATAAAGTATATATATTCTTGATCATCGTAAAAATCTAAGACGATCTAGCCGGGACCGTCCGTCTATCACACTACAGTCCCAAAAAATTTAAATATTGAGCTGGAACTTAGCACATAATCTTTTTGTTGCCCATAGTCAGGTTAAGTTCGAAGATGAGCTAAATCGGACTATATCTTGAAATAGCCCCCATATAGACCGATCCGCCGATTTATGCCAATAAAAGCCACATTTATTATCCGATTTTGCTAAAATTTGGGACAGTGAATTGTGTAAGCCCCTTCGGCATCCTTCGTCAATTTGGCCCACATCGGTCCAGATCTGGATATATTGTAGCTGCCTTATAGACCGATCCGCCTATTAAGGGTCCATAAAAGCCAAATTTATTATTCGAATTTGCTGAAATTTATGACAGTGAGTTGTGTTAGGCCACTCGACATCCTTCTTCAATTTGGAACCGTCAGATCGGTCCTGATTTGGATAAAGCTGCCATATAGACCAATCTCTCTATGAAGGTCTTGGGCCCATAAAAGACACATTTATTATCCGATTTGCCGAAATTTGGGACAGTGAGTTGTGTAAGGCCCTTGGGTATCCCCCTACAATTTGACCCAGATCGGTCCAGATTTGAATATAGCTGCCATATAGACTGATTTTTCGATTTAAGGTTTTGGGACCATAAAAGGTGCATTAATTGTCCGATTTTACCTAAATTTGGAACAGTGAGTTTTTAAGGCCCTTCGACATCCTTCTGCAATTTGGCCAAGATCGGTCCAGATTTGAAAATAGCTGCCATATAGACAAATCTCTCGATTTAAGGTCTTAGGCTCATAAAAGACGAATTTATTGTCCGATTTCCCCAAAATTTATGACAGTGACTCATGTTAGGCCCTTTGAATTGGCCCAGGTCGGTTCAGATTTGGATATAGCTGCCATATAGACCGATCTCTCGATTTAAAGACTCCATAAAAGTTGCATTTATAATTCGATTTCGCTGAAATTTGACACAACGACTTACGTTAGGCTTTTCGACATCCCGACGATTATTTGGAATATAAGCCCTTTTGGATTAGAAATAAGACTTCATAAGCTGTCGTTTGAGACCGGTTTCCAAATATCAATTTTTTCCATTTTTGCACAGTGGTTAACGCAAAATAGATTTTTTAAGTCTTGTAGCGAATTTTTTCAAGTTTTTTTTGAAAAATTCGATAGTTAGACGATTATATGGAATATAGGCCCTTTTGGATTAGAATCTAGACTTCATAAGCTGTCGTTTGAGACCGGTTTCCAATTATCAACTTCTTCCATTTTTGCACAGTGGTTAACGCAAAATAGATTTTTCAAGTCCTGTAGCGAATTTTTTCAAGTTTTTTTTTTGAAAAATTCGATAGTTAGACGATTATTTGCAATATAGGCCATTTTGGATTAGAAACTAGACTTCATAAGCTGTCATTTGAGACTGGTTTCAACGTATAAACTTTTTCCATTTTTGCACAGTGGTTGACGCAAAAAAAGATTTTTCAAGTCTTTTAAGAAATTTTTTCAAGTTTTTTTGAAAAATTCGATAGTTAGACGATTATTTGGAATATAGGCCCTTTTGGATTAGAAACTAGACTTCATAAGCTGTCGTTTGAGACCGAATTCAACGTATCAACTTTTCCATCTTTTTTTTGGAAATATTCTTTATCTTGTAAGAGCATATTAGTGATATAGAGGGAAAAAAATTTTGTTAAGGCTTTTTGTTGCGCTGGAAAATTAATTTTGTATGAATAAATAATATTTTTCAGATTTAGTTTAATTTTTAATATGTGTAAAAATTTTTAACAGTGGCCTGCTATTGCCAGTAACAGACGGCTGTAAAGTTAGTGGTTTGTGAGTCCACTAGTTAAATTCGGAATTTATCTTCACTTACATTTTGTCAATCCGTTTGCAACACATTGAATTATCCATTTCCGACCCTATAAAGTATATATTATTGATCATCGTAAAGATCTAAGACGATCTAGACATGTCCGTCCGTCTGTCTATTGAAAACACGCTACAGTCTTCAAAAATAGAGATAATTAGCTGTAATTTTGCACAGATTCTTTTTTTTTTTTTGTCCATAAGCAGGTTAAGATGGGCTATATCGGACTATATCTTGATATAGCCCCCATATAGACCGATCGGCCGATTTAGGGTCTTAGGCCTTTAAAAGCCACATTTATTATCCGATTTTGCTGAAATTTACGACAGTGAGTTGTGTTAGGCCCTTCGACATCCTTCGTTAATTTGGCTCATATCGGTCCAGATTTGGATATGGCTGCCATATAGACCGATCCTCCGATTTGGGGTCATAGGCCCATAAAAGCCACATTTATTATCCGATTTTGCTGAAATTTGGGAGAGTGAGTTGTGTTAGGCCCTTCGACATTCTTCGTCGGTTTGGCTTAGATCGGTCTAGTGTTGGATATAGCTGCCATATAGACCGATATCACGATTTAAAGTATTGGCCTCATTAAAGGCTCATTAATTATCCGAATTCACTGAAATTTGACACAGTGACTTATTTTCTTGAAATTTTCACAGATTGTACAGAATGTGGCCATCCAAGACGGTGGTACTTTCACTGATGCAGATGGTAATAGGGCACCTCTCTCACAGGAAGGTGGAGCAGTGGGTGGGTTAGGACACCCGATAGGGTTAGATGAAAGTAGTGTTCGTCGGATGATATCCGAGTCTATTTCGGAAGTGCGAAGAGATCTTACTTCTGCGATAGTCAATGAAGTAGGCGATATGCTTCGGAATATGACTTTAGAAACAGGGATCGGTGGCAGAGGTTCACTACCCTATGTGGCGCAGACGGCAGAGCGCAATGAAAGACCTCCTGTACGTTTGGATAACCCAGAGAAGGCTTTGAATATTATTCGAAATTGGAAACTGTCGTTCACTGGCAGTAACCGGGATATGCCAATTGACGAATTTATATATCGAGTGCAGATAATGACCTATAACACACTTGATGGAGATTTTGGAGTTTTGTGTAGGAATGTACACATATTGTTTGAAAATAGAGCTTTGGAGTGGTATTGGAGATACCATCGACAAAACAATAATTTTACCTGGGTAGGTTTATCTGAATCGCTAAAGACACAGTTTAAAGACTTTTACAATGATTTCGACATAAAGGATGACATACGTCGTAGAAAACAAAAGTCCAATGAGTCCTTTGACGAATATTATGAGACAATAATTTCTTTGGCTGACAAATTGCAGACACCTTTATCAGATAGTGAGCTTTGTGAGACTCTTGTACGTAATCTTCGGACTGAGATCAGACACGAGCTATTACATCTGGATATTTATCGCATATCAGAATTACGGAAGGCAGTTCGAAGGCATGAAAAATTTGTTAGAGATACTCAAGTTTCACACAGTGGTAGATTGGTACGCCAGAAGGACAATTTGGCTGAGATTGACGGAGAATTTGAAGAGAACAGAGGAACCATTGATGGTGATGTCATGGAACTACATAAAAGTGTAGTTTGTTGGAATTGTGGGATGAATGGGCACATCTACAAGGACTGTTTAAAAGATAAGACAGTCTTTTGTTATGGGTGTGGACTGAAGGATGCTTATAAACCCACTTGTTCAAGGTGCCATGGTTCGGGAAACTTGCGGAAGGATGTCCCCCGTCAGCAGAGAGGACATCCGCATCATTAATGGGAAATTTAGACAACTTACCAGATGAGACAATTTACCAGGATAATACTAAATTTGTTCCTTTTACTAAAATAGGACAAACTAATTCACTCGGAGAGACAAATATTATTACAGCCAAAGTTACACGCAGTGCAATTAGGATGCGGAAATATTGGAGAGAGCTAAGAAAATTTAGGAAATACAAGATTGCCTCCATAGTAACCAAGACTTCAGACTCTAGACCTTTTATACCTCTAAATATTGAAGGTCAATTATACATGGCTTTACTAGATAGCGGCGCAAACAAGAGCGTTATCGGAGGAGATTTAGCAAGACTAGTGCAAAATTCTAAGAATTTCAGAAAATCTCGTGGTCAGGTTAGCACGGCTGACGGTCAGTCACAGCCAGTGTCGGGAGTTTTGGATCTCGAATTTTCAATGGATGGTCGTGATTGTAGATTTGAATTCTTAGTCATCAGCACGATAAAACAGGACTTAATATGTGGCATAGATTTTTGGAGGAGGTTTGACATTACCATATCTATGGGTAATGAAATAAATGAGGTTTGCTGTGAGATGAAGGAGTCAGTTCATATTGATCTGTCGCAGGAACAGAGGCGGAAATTAGATGCAATCATTGGGTTATTTCCGAATTCGGAGAAGGACGGTCTTGGTTGTACACAATTAGTAGAGCACCATATTGATACGGGAGACTCAAAACCCATTAAGCAAAGGTATTATCCGATATCACCGGCAAGGGAGAAGATTTTGTGTACTGAGATCGATCGGATGCTCTCCCTGGGAATTATAGAGGAATGTCCGCAGTCTCCTTGGTCATCTCCAGGCGTTTTGATCGTCAAGCCCGACAAGGTTAGATTTTGCGTTGATAGCCGGAAACTTAACTCTGTCACAGTTAAGGATTCATACCCAATCCCCAACATTGAGGGTATTCTATCGCGTTTGCCTTCTGTACATTTTATCTCCAAAGTGGATCTTAAAGATGCCTTTTGGCAGATAAGATTGGATGATGCTTCGAAACCTAAGACTGCTTTCACAATTCCCAACAGACCACTCTATCAATTCAAGAGAATGCCATTTGGGTTGTGCAATGCACCCCAAACAATGTGCCGCCTAATGGACATTGTCATACCTTACGACATGAAAACTCATGTTTTCGTCTATTTGGACGATCTCTTGATTATGTCAGAGAGCTTTGATGAACATTTGCAGCATCTTCAACAGGTTGCTTCCCAGCTTAGGAAGGCAGGACTCACTATTAATGTGAAGAAGAGCTGCTTCGCAATTGCAAACGTTCGATACCTGGGGTATATAGTTGGAGATGGAGCTTTAAGGGTTGATCCCGATAAGGTAAAGGCAATAGCAGAACTTCCTACTCCAACTAACATTCGGACCCTTCGCCAGTTCTTGGGAATGATCGGCTGGTACCGACGTTTCATTGGCGACTTTTCGACTTGTACCTTTCCGTTGACAGAACTTCTGTCTAAGAAGAAGAATTTTAGGTGGACGGAAGAAGCTCAAA
Source organism: Stomoxys calcitrans (assembly GCF_963082655.1). Classification (NCBI taxonomy): domain Eukaryota; kingdom Metazoa; phylum Arthropoda; class Insecta; order Diptera; family Muscidae; genus Stomoxys; species Stomoxys calcitrans. The sequence continues at coordinate 3,525 of NW_026739293.1, read as the reverse complement.
AATCGTTTGATCTTATGAAATCAAGGTTGTGCAGCGCTCCAGTTTTGGCTCATGCTGATTTTTCCAAGCCGTTCGTATTACAATGCGACGCCAGTAGTGTTGGTGTAGGAGCTGTGTTGGCACAGGAAGATAAGGATGGAGTTGAGAGACCAATAGCCTACATGTCGCAGAAACTGAATAAGGCACAACGCAATTATACAGTTACCGAGTTGGAATGCTTAGCCGTTGTGTTGGCTGTGAAGAAATTCCGGTCGTACATTGAGGGGCACGAGTTTAAGGTGGTGACGGACCACGCCAGCCTTAAATGGTTGATGCGACAGACTGATTTGTCAGGACGTTTGGCGAGGTGGTCTTTGCGGCTGCAAGGCTTTAATTTTACAATTGAGCACAGACGTGGAAAGGACAATGTCGTGCCGGACGCTTTGTCACGTGCATTTGAAAATGAGATTAGTGCTATAAACATTGAAAGGATGCCATCCGTGGATCTGGATTCGGACGCTTTTCTTGGTGAGGAGTATAGCCGCTGGCGAGATGCACTTCTCAAATCTCCATTCCCTGATTTCAAGGTGGAGGGAAAATATATTTTCAAGAGGACCAGATTTGCGTCAGGTGATGTCGACGACACTGAAGCATGGAGGCTATTGATTCCTACGGAAATTCGTGAGCAGGTCATTTATGCAGCACATAATATACCGTTTTCATCTCACTGCGGTATTGCTAAAACTATCGAGCTATTAAGAAGGAATTTCTATTAGCCAGGTCTAGTCGTAGATGTGAGAAACTTTATTGGGAGATGCGATATTTGCCGGACAAGCAAAGTGCCAACAACCGTTTTAAGGCCACCTATGGGTCAGTTTGTGCAAACTGAGAGGCCATTCCAACGGTTGTACGTGGATATCCTTGGACCTTTTCCCCGGACTAAAAGTGGCCATATTGGCATATTAATTGTTTTAGACCATTTTTCAAAATTTTCATTTCTTAAGCCATTGCGGAAATTAGTGACCAAGCCGATTGTTTTATACTTGCGAGATGAAATTTTTCCTTGCTATGGAGTGCCAGAGGTAATAGTCTCTGATAATGGTACTCAATTTAGGAGTAAGGAATTTGAGGACCTACTTTTGGCATTTGGAATAAAACATCAATATACAGCTGTTCACAACCCTCAAGCCAATGCGAGCGAACGGGTAAATAGAACTGTAAATGCAGCTTTAAGGTCTTATGTGAGAGAAGATCATCGGTTATGGGACAAATTTTTACCAAGCATAAATTGCGCCTTGCGCAACACTGTCCATCAGACAATAGGAATGACTCCATATCAGGTAATTTTTGGTCAGAATATGGTCAAGCATGGAAAAGACTTTGAAAATGAAAGCTGCCTATAGGAAGAACGAAAAGACATATAACTTACGCTCCAAAGATAGACATCTGGAAATTGGGCAAGAGGTTATTCGCCGGAATTTTCCCCAAAGTTCACAAATTAGACATTTCAATGCTAAACTGGCTCCTGTGGGGATAAGGGCGAAAGTTTTGAGAAAGGTTGGTCATGTTCAATATCAATTGGAAGACATCGAGAATGGGAAGGTGGGCATATACCACTTAAAGGATATTTGGAATGACAACATTTTCTTTTGTTTTGGATTTTTTATAAATTTTTTTTTTTTTTTTTTTGCATGGTGTAATTTATGGCATTGCTACGTTTTTTTTTGTTGGTTCCCAACCTCTGGATTCTGATTAAGGAAAATAAATGTTTTTCTAACTAGGCTATGACTTTCTTTAACGAACTTAATTTCTTTATATTTTTCACTTGCTTCTTCAATTGGTTTTGTAAGCATAGCAAGCATTGGGTTTTGTTTCTTCATATTCTGTTTCTTTTGCTTTATGAGAATAGAGAAATTTTCATTTAAATTTTCAAACTTCTCAAAGACAGTCGCTTTGGTCGCAGCAGGAATTTTCATTTGGTCTGATAATTTGTGTGTTGACCGTGAACCCGGAAATATTAGTATTACTTAAAAACCGATAGTTTAGTGTTCCGCGAGCTTTTTATTAGTGGAAAATTTTAAACAATATCGCTCAAGGAATCTTCAATTCATCTTTTCGGAGTCTTTTTGGTGAGTGAATTGGAAAATGTAACTATAGACCATGTAGTGACCCCGCTTTTCCCAATTGTGTAGAGACTTCCCATCTGGAAGAGGTTGTGAAAAACCTGGATTTTCGATTGTCCAATTGTTTTGTGGACCGATTGGCAAGAAGGGAATATCTTGAAGCCAGAATCAATATTTTTGTTCCTCTTGATTACGATATCTTCGAGACGCTTCAAAGGATATTCGACAGGAAGCAGACATTTGGAATTTGACTGGAGGTCAGAAGTTCCTCCGAACCACCTGGGTTCGGAAGACCCATATAGAAACTTAAATTGAATATAAAGATATTTCAAAACATGGAAAACTAATCAAGGACACGACACATTATTGTAGAGATTTCTCTCATTAATTTTAATATCACACATCTATAAATAACCTCTTTATGACGTCATTTTTCGTCATTTAAAACATCCTGAGACATACCTTTATTATTTAATATAACCGTCTTAAGTCTACTTTTTGCGCTATTTTTCCTTAATACGAACTTAGTTTAGACACATCAAACATTTTTCATTAGATTTACTCTTTTTGTTACATACATTTTTAAACACTTGAATTCTCATTGAGCTATGCAATTTTGAAATATCTTTTATAACGTAATTTCAAACCCTCAGCAAGTGGCTGCATATCCGAAGTCATCAGGCCTGGAGACAACTAAGGATTAATTTGGTGAGTCAAGTTATATATTTCATTTTTGTATACGCTCTTTCACACATTTTGTTTTAACTTTTACATCACATTTATTAAGTTTTTAATTCTATAATTTTTTTTTGATAATTTTTGTAATTTAAATAAGAATTTGAATTTTACTTACGGTCAGGACTTTTTTTTTTGTTTCCAAACTTATCCAGTTACTTTGTTATTAGTTTTAATGTAAAATACAAACCTACAATATGAACTATTAAGTTTTAGTTTTCCTTACGAAAAGTGAAGTACACCAAGTAGAGGATGGTTACGTGGCTCAACATTGTAATTTAGACAAGGTTGGGTGAGCAATTTAAGAAGATGCGGCGAATTAACATCTAATGCTGTAGACATCATTCAAAATTTTCTGTTTCTATCCTATTTTAATATCTCCCTTTTCTCATCTATCCCCTAATCAAAGAGCTACCTTATTTTACTTATATGAAAACGATTCCGTGCCTGCTTCTAATGAGTAAGAACCGCCCCATGACTGAGCACGGCCGGCGGCAAGGAGGTAGCCACACTCGGAAGAAGCAGGGCCCGCGAAGGTGGAACGTTACAAGATGGTGCATAATGTTCCCGCGGTGAAAATAGGGTACTACATTTTTTGATATCTGAAGGGGGGGCGGACCCTCCTCCTTAACCTAATTTCCAGAAACGCCAGATCTCGGAGATGGGTGGTGCGATTTAAGCGAAATTT
>NW_026739292.1:0-40000 GCF_963082655.1 Stomoxys calcitrans | reverse complement strand
TTGCAAAGATGTTAAATAAACTTTTATTTGGTAACACTTCTTCTACAAAACACAAAAAGAATCATGGAAATATCTCTATTCTATTCCATTTTATGGAACCGGCAATAAAAAAGTCAATTTTTCAAAAAAGTCGAATTTCCCAAATTTTGTTTTTGTTGTCCTAATTGCACATGACACACTATAGCCATATTTACGCAACATACCTTATCGTAAAGGAAATTTTCATACCTTTCCAACAATGTATAAAACATTTCTCAACTCGGATTCTATCTACTCTAAAATTCATTTACACTTCATTAAACTCTATATAAAAATGTCTATTTGTGAAATGGAACCTTATATGGGGCCTACACTAAAACATTGATAGATTTGCCCAGGGTTTACAATACAAATGTGTTAGAATAAAAAAAGGTCTCCTGCCAAAGTTTAAAAAAATTGGAATAAAAATATGTGTTTTAGAGCGAAAACACTTCGCATCGGCGTGCGTTTGTATAGTACCTACATCTATTTTTAATGTAAGCTGATGATTTTTGAATAAAAAGTAACCTAGAAATATACCTGCATATATATATATATTTGTGTTAAGATTTGATGCAGACAAATGTTACCTGTTTCGCTATGTCGAATTCCCAGGAAATCCACCGTATCAATGAATGTGAAAAAACCTACCCATAAAAAATTCATTGTCATTTTTTTTAACCAAATTCGAGTCCAGGTAAATAATTATAGAAGAGTAAGTAAAAAGAGGCACTTTGGACCCCTTTTTACGATTGCGTCTGATACCTGAAATGGGTCATTAATTGTGAATATATTGCATAAATATTTGAACAAAATCCAAATTTTCTTCATTATATTTTGTAGAGGCGTAAAGGACATTTATAAGTTATGGAAGTCATACTGAAGTATTCCACTCTTTCGAAAATTGTATGGGACATCAAAATGATTCCAAATCATACACGGAGTCATTTAAGGAACTTGTTTACACTTTGGACCACATATATGGAATAAGGCTAAATAAAGACGCTTTAGACAAACTTGAAAAATTCTACAAATCATTTGAGAGAAGGTTGCCAGAATGTTCATTCGCAAAAATCAAGTTTTTCAAAATGTATGAGAAGTGGCTGAAATCGGATCTACTTATTGAAATTAAACCGCTGATTCCCGGCCGGCCTAGCAAAGCATACGACGAAGTTACGGAGAAAACCAAAAAGAAAAAACAAGAGGAACTATTGGCGGCACATCCGCCAAATTTTAATAAAAGATACGTTCAAAACAGCATTGTTAAAAACACAACCAAAAAATGTTGGACGAATTGTCGATGTTTTACCATTAGCATCTCCGAAAAGGGTAAAGAGAATGGTAGAAAGTATTCCAACTCCAAAATCGACTACAGAATTCACGGAGGAAGATGCACTGGCCCTGATTTTGAACCTAGGCCTCTCAAGAAACAAATACTCAACAATGAGGAAGGCTCTTCGTGAAAAAGGATGGGGTTGTTTACCCTCAAAACATAAATTGTACAACACCAGGACGAAAATGGTGCCATCAAATATATACGTGGACGAATTAAAAGCAAGAGTGAAACTTGCTGATCTTGTTGAAAATACAGCTGTTAGAATTATTTCTAATTTTACTGAAGAACAGTTGAACACATGTAATAATTCCGAAGTGGTTTTGATCAGCAAATGGGGTTGTGATGGATCATCTGGATTTTCCGAATATAAGCAACAAACAGAAATAGATGCCAACTTCGCATCAATTTTCATGGCATCATTAGTACCATTGAGAATGAGATTGTACAAGGACCAATCTTCATCATCGAAAGAAAATGCATTTCAAGATATATGGATAAATAGAACACCTGGGTCAAAATATTTATGTCGCCCAATTCGGTTTGAGTATACAAAGGAAGACCGGAACACAACACGATCTTTGGTGAACGAAATAAAGGAAGAAATTGCTGCATTACCCATGATTGTTATAAACCAATTGGGAAGAAATATAAAAGTTTCGTTTCAACTACAACTCACTATGATCGATGGAAAGGTGGCAAACGCATTAACTGGCGTTATGTCCAATTGGAGATGCAATATTTGTGGCAAGAAGAATGGGCAATTCGAGGACAAGTCTGATGAAAATTTAGTAAACGAAAATGCGCTCAATTTCGGTATTTCGCCCCTGCACTGTAGAATTCGATTCATGGAGTATTGTTTGCATTTATCGTATGACCTTAAATATCGGACTAGCCCTGGAAACCGCGATGTCTCTGCTAGAAACAACCAAGATCTTCACAAAATGAGGCAGGAAGAGAAGAATCGAATCCAGTTGGAGTTTAAACAAAAGGGACTTATAATAGATAAACCTCTTTACGGATACGGAAGCACAAATGATGGCAACTCGGCAAGGCGGTTTTTTGAGGACCCCGTATCGACATCTAAAATAACCGGTCTTGATGAACACTTGCTAAGACGATTCAAAGTGATTTTGGCTGTAATCAATAGCAAAAAGATGATAAATTCAACCAAATTTGAAGCTTATAGTAATGACACAAAAAACATTTTATCTGATTTATATTCGTGGAAAGCTTTAACACCGACAGTACATAAAGTCTTACATCATGGCAAGGAAATTGTGGAATACAACATACTTCCGTTAGGAGAACTTACAGAAGAAGCTCAGGAATCCCGTAATAGAGATGTTAAACAGTTCCGGCTTTTCAATACCCGAAAGAGCACCAAATTTAACCAAAATTATGATTTACTTCAATATTTATTGTTATCGTCTGATCCGGTACTATACAGCATCAGAACTAAATGGCTACCAAAAATATGTGACGATATAGATAAGGACGATCCCGATGCCATTCAAATTAAAGAGCTTTTAAATTTTGATACCTTAGATTATTTGGTAGAGAATAAAATCAAATAATACAAAACTAAAATGCTTTTTTATTTTGGGAGTAGCTAATATACATATAAACGCACGCCGATGCGAAGTGTTTTCGCTCTAAAACACATATTTTTATTCCAATTTTTTTAAACTTTGGCAGGAGACCTTTTTTTATTCTAACACATTTGTATTGTAAACCCTGGGCAAATCTATCAATGTTTTAGTGTAGGCCCCATATAAGGTTCCATTTCACAAATAGACATTTTTATATAGAGTTTAATGAAGTGTAAATGAATTTTAGAGTAGATAGAATCCGAGTTGAGAAATGTTTTATACATTGTTGGAAAGGTATGAAAATTTCCTTTACGATAAGGTATGTTGCGTAAATATGGCTATAGTGTGTCATGTGCAATTAGGACAACAAAAACAAAATTTGGGAAATTCGACTTTTTTGAAAAATTGACTTTTTTATTGCCGGTTCCATAAAATGGAATAGAATAGAGATATTTCCATGATTCTTTTTGTGTTTTGTAGAAGAAGTGTTACCAAATAAAAGTTTATTTAACATCTTTGCAATAAAATGTGACGTAATACTTGTTTTTTAGCAATGAATATAGCACTACTTGAAAATTGACTTTTTTCAGTATTTTGATCGCTACGATCTCATTTATGGCTAGGATATGGCGAGACATACCTTAAAATGTTGGGAACATTTTAAGCTTTCATTTAAGTTCAAAAAAAGCGAAAAAATCCCCGTGGAACTTTTTTTCCAGTGAGAAACTTTTGAAGTTTAGTAAAAAAATTGGCCATTTTGGTCTTAAGATAACGGTGTTGTTTGATATCGAAATTAGCCAAATTAGCACTTAAAACTTTTCTTAATACCTCGACTTTGTGAAAATGGAAAGAAATGATAATGCTTTGACGGCCAAAGTTTGCGAAAACTTAAAGGAAATGGGAGTATCTTTTTTGAAAAATTTTGCAATTTTTTGACAAAAAAAATATTTTTCATATTGAAAACGATGCCATTTTTAAACCGCCAAAGATATTCACGTGATTCCTTTTGTATTTTATGCACACATATGCTGGCATAATTTGTGTGAAGTATGAAGTTTATAGCTTTAAAATTGACGGAGTTATTTAAAAAACACTGAAAAAAACCAAGGCCAAATTTTCATATTTTAAAATTAAACAATTCATAACTCCTTAACAGTACACGATGGCATGGTACTTTATGCATAAGTTTTTTAGATCTTGTCAAGCTCTTTCTCTAGAGTCCTAAATCATGTAAATCGGTTGAGTAGATCAAAAGTTATGGCCCCCAGAAGCTTGGAGAAGTCAAAAGTGGTCAACTTTGACACCCTGTAGCTCACCCTGTATTAAAGATATGGACCAACAACAGCACTTTTCTGAAAGCCTATGTCCTCCTCTACAAATGTCTAGAACATTTTGTATGGCTAAAATCAACAGATAAAAAGTTGTAGACTTATTTCCAATTTTTTTGCCATTTGGCCCACTGTGCGTCGTCTGTAGATTTGTGCATAGTGATTCATATACAGTTAATGTCTACGAACGCCTATAAATTTGTTTTTAATTTCAATAGCTCTTAATTTCAACAAAATTCTAATTTCAATTGTATAATGCCTCGTTCTTATTGAATTTTTACAAATGAAATATTTCTTTGTAGTTGTGTGTGTGTGTGTGAATTCCACTTGTATCAATTCTGCCATAACCTAAATAATACAACATTCCATAGTTAACATCAAAAATATTTCAAATCATTGCTATCGTTTAATATTTCAAAAATTTTTGTTGGTAGATTTATCTCTGATTATGCATATGGCTGTTTTTCTATCAATAATTAAAAATCTCCTACTTTCGATGAAGTATTGCCATTTCTAATTCATAGTTTTGTGTTCATTTCAATGGGGGCATGATTTCTAATTAAAAGCCATGTCAGTGTGTGCCCCAAGTTAAATCAGGCCACACCATGCCGCTGGAGCATCATGCAATTTGGATGCTATCGAAAAATAATGAGTAAACATAAGCAAATCAGCCCGTTTAGCCATCCGGACAATAAATCTATGAATATTTCTGCTTAACAATTATATCAAAAATTATATATCGATGACATGACTCATGCATCAATGGGGCGAATGAACGAACGAACGAATGGTTGTATCACATGGAAAATTCTATTGAATGCAAATGAGATTTAAGGAAAAACAAATCAATTTACCCTATAATGGTCGCCACTTTATGGCAAATAGGGAATGATGTGAGTGATTTCATATAAAATTTTCTCTAAAAATAAAATTCTATAAAAAAAAGTTCTCTAAAGAGAAGATTTTTATGATATAATCTCTGAATCTCCTAATCTCCTAAAAAATTTTCTCAAAAAGAAAATTTCTATGAAAAGTTTCTCTCTAAAGAGAAGATTTTTACGACATCTTATTCTCTTATATATAAAAATGAATTTGTGATTGTTTGTTTATGACCTTGAAATTTTCACAGTTTGTGTACGTTGGCCTGGAAGAAAGGGGGGCGGACCCTCCCCCTTACCCCAAATGTAATACCCAAAACTAAAAGTGGACCGATCGGGGCAATATTGAACTCAAATGAAAGGTTTTCGGGAATAAATTGTTGATTTCGGAAGGGGGGGCGGACCCTCCCCCGTTACCCAAAAACACCACCCAAAGTCAAAAAAGACTGATCGGTACAATATAGGTATCAAATGAAAGGTATTGGAAAATAGAATACGAATATGGTATTATAATTTGGGTCTAAGTACCCATCGGGCCGCCCAACCCCAAAATTCCCTCAAACAGACATATTATACGTTCATGTCAATATGGGTGTCCAATGAAAGGTATTCGGGAGTAGATTACGAACCTAGCATACAAAATCAGATCAAATTATAGCGAGTCGCCCTACCCCCCAAAAACGTCCTAAATGGGCATATGTCCCATCTTGACTATATGGGACTTGGGTTTTTTGTATGTTCCGTAGAATCCAAAACGGTTGAACCGATTTTCTTAAAATTTGCACAGATTGTGTAGGTTTGTCAGGAAGGAAACATAGGCTATACAATTTTTAGATATCGGATGGGGGTGCTCCCTCCCCATTACCCCCACCTTGCTAGTAAAAATTTAACCAAGAACCGAGAAGCGACACACTTCTCACACATCAATGAAAGCTTTCCGATTCAAGTTTAAATTAATTGATAAGGTACTTTTTTATAGCCGAGTCCGAATGGCGTGCCGTAGTGCGAGACCGCTTTGGGGAGAATTTTTTACATCGCCATGCATGGCATGGTATCACGCAAATGTGGGAATATTTACCGCTTTGAATTTAGTCCGATGTTATTGCCAGGATTTGAATGAAGGGGTTCAGCGTAATAAACGGACATAGGCTACAGTGGCACGAATTCGATATACACATTCAGGGCGAAGTATCCCCACCCTAAAAAGATAGTAGAGAGTTAAAAAAAGCGCAGCGGAGAAGGCCTGTTTCGGCTAATCTTCTTATATATAAAAATCAATTTGTGTTTGTTTGTATGTTTGTGTGTTCCCTATAGACTCAGAAACGGCTGAACCGATTTTCTTGAAATTTCCACAGATGATGCATAATGACCCCGTGGTGAAAATAGGGTACTAATATATGATATCTGAAGGGGGGGGCGGACCCTCCCCCTTACCCTAATTTTCAGAAACGCCAGATCTCGGAAACGGGTGGTGCTATTTAAGCGAAATTTTGTGTGCTCTCATATATTTAGTACCCTAAAAATAAAAATTTGGTATCCAAATTTTGGATGGGGTATCTAGGGGTCCGCCCCACCCTAAAACCTACCAAACATATATTTAGACCAATCACGACAATATGGGACTCAAACGAAAGGCATTTGGGAGTAGAATACGAATCTGATATCAAAATGTGGGACCACGTTTCTGGGGGTCCAGCCCTTCCCCAAAACACCCCCAAACAGGACTTATTTACTGACCATGGGAATATGGGGCTTAAATAAAAAGTATTTGAGTGTAGAATACGAATCTGATATCCAAATATGGGACCAAGTGTTTGTTGGGCCGCCTCTCACCAAAAACATCCCCCAAAGGGGACCATAGCATTATGGGGCGCAAATGAAAGGTCTTTGGGAGTAAAGCACGAATCTGATATCAATATTCGGGAAAAGTGTCTATGGGGCCACCCCTACCTATACAACACCACCCAAATAGGAAGTATTTTCTGACTATTGCAATATGAGGCTCAAATAAGAGGGGTTCTAAAGTGGAACACGAATCCGATATATATTTTCAAAGCAAACTCACTGAGTGTCCGCCCATCCCCAAAAACACCCCCCAGGCCGGTCATGTTTGCCGACTATGGAAATATGGGGCTCAAATTAAAGGTATGTGGGAGTAGGCCACGTGTCTGATATCAACATTAGAGGCCAACTGTCTAGCGGACGTCCCACCACCATAACAACCCCCAAATAGGACGTATTTGCTCACCAAGACAATTTGGCTCTTAAAGAGAGTGGAACTAAATATTCATAGTTTTTTTAAGGCCAATACCTCAAACCGGACATATTTGCAGACTTTTGCAATAAGGAGTTTAAATAAGATTAGAAAACGAATTTGTTATCCAATTTTGAGGGCAATGGCAATATGGGGTTCAAATAAATGATATATAGATATATGAGAATAGAGCACGTTGCTGATATATTTTCAGGGCTTAGTGTTTGGGGGACCACCCCACTCCCCAAAATACCCCTAAATCGGGCATATTTACCGAGCATGACAATGTGGGGCTTAAATGAAAGGAATTGTGGGGTAGAGCAAGAATTGATACCCACTTTCGGGACCAATTTCCTGGGGGTCTACCCCTTTCCCAAAATACTCTAAAAATAGCAATTTTTTAGTGACCATAGCAATAAGGGGCTCAAATAAAGGTATTTGGCAGTAGAATACGAATTTAATATACAAATGTAGGACCATGTATTTAGGGCATCACCCCTTTTCCAAAACACCCCCACAGGGAAAAAATTTTTCGACCATGCCAATATGTGGCTGAAATGAAAAGTATTTAAGATTAGAAAATGAAGTTGTTAACCTATTTTGGGGCCATGTGTTTGGGGGACGCCTCATCCCTAAACCAATGGCAATATGGGGTTTAAATAAATTGTATTTGAGAAAAGAGCCTGATGCTGATATTTTTTCAGGGCCAAGTATCTGGGCGACCACCTCTCCCCCGAAAACACCACTGAATCAGACATCAAGAGAATATCGGGCTGAAATGAAGTATTTTAAGAATGGAGTACACCTTACATCCAAACTTAAATTCGTAGACCAATAAAGATCATATGGGATTCAGATAAAGGCACGTATACTGTTAAACTGCATGGTGTTTCACTAAATGATCTTAAATTGTCGAAAATAAATATTCCAAGGAAACTTATGTTCCATATAAAGTAAAAGAAGGCGCAGCGGAGCGGGCCCTGGTCAGCTAGTACTGCAATAAAACTGTCATTTGGTTACAAATTCTCTCGAAATTTGGCAAGAAGGATTTTTGGATTTTTTTATGACTCCCGACAATACAAGTGAATATCACAGAAATCGGTTCAGATATGAATATAGCTCCCATATATATGTGTTCGTCCGATTTGCAGTAATAAGGCAATAAAATGGTCATTTGTTAACCTCTTGAAATGATTTAGTTAGGAATGATTTTCTCTTGATTCTCGACATCACTGGTGAATTTCATAGAAATCGGTTCAGATTAAGATATAGCTGTCATAAATGTAAATCGAACGATTTTCACTTCTAGAGCCACTGCAAGCTAATTTTTTGACCAATCTTGCCAAAATTTTGCTTTTCTTGACGAGTACCACAATATTTTAGAAGTTTGTTCGAAATCGGTTAAGTATTAGATATAGCTCCCATATATATGTTCGTCAAATTTTGGGTAATTTGCAGTAGTGTTGTCACTTATCAACCGTCGAAGAAAGCGTTATACAAAATTTCGATAGAATCGGTTGACAAATGACTACGATTGCAATATTAGCCCAAATCGGACGAACATATATATTGGAGCTATATCCAAGTTTGAACCCATTTTTTCCAATTTCAATAAGCTTCTTATCGTGGCCAAAAAAGATTCCATTACCAATTTTGAGGACGATTGGATGGATATGTCGACCAGTAGTTTGTACACAATTGAGAGTGGACGGACGGACAGACAGACATACAGACGGACATAGCTAAATCGAATAAGAAATTGGTTTTGAGTCAATCGGTATACTTCTCAATGGGTTTATCTCTGTTCCTTCTGGGTGGTACATACAAATGCACGAAGTTATAGTATCCTATACTATAACTATATAGGGTATCAACATTTGTTTGAATTTTTCTTTATAAAAAAAATTTATATAAATTTTTTTTTAAACGCAAATTTTCAATTTCCCTTGCATACTTTCCACAGTGGCCATTTTCATGATGCTCATAAAACTTTATACAAACACATGCCACTTTTATTACAAATGTTTTTGTGCTTTTTCCATAACATTCAGATTTCATCCCAAAGGAATGTTTCCCCAAAATAAATACGCGAATCCCTGAATTGTGTGCCAATGCTTTGTGGTCATAAATCACGTACTTATGACCAACAAATGTAAAAATACCACCAGAAGTATTTGTAACGCGAAAAATACTGCCACAAAATTATGCAGCAGCAAAAAGTTGACCTATGCCCTCTTGTTATCCCAACCACCTCAGCACCACCCATTAGGCAACAAAATACTTACATGGATTTTACCATTAAATCAGTCTGTGTGCTCTGTGCGTTCTGTTTGCTGTGTGGGGGGGGAGTTGGTCGCCTAAATTCATGTGTCCCTAAACCATATGTTAATATTTTTTGATCGTCCATTGCCAAAATAAAAGCGAACTAATGCGGCAAAATTCAACAAAAATTCCCTTTTTGGTGCGAAAAAGAGTTTTGAGTCTTTAATTTTTTTTAGTCGGATGCTTTTTGGTTGAACTCTAAACATTGCCAAAGTAGAGCAAAGCCATAGCAATGCTTTTATGATGCAGGCATGTGTGAGCCCTTTAGACTTTGTGTAAAAATTTATAGACACTGTGAAAAAAATTGTTCACATTACTATGAGGAAGGCAAAATGTTGCCAGAGAAGGTTCACTGGTCATGGCGATTTTTATCGCACTAGGAGAAGGAAACTCTTTGTCGTGAGCATGAAGTTTTTCTGAAGATAGGGGTGTGACTGGAACAGCGTCAAAATTCTCACATATCAATGAGAGCCATTTAATGTAAGTTTAAGCTCAATGATAAGTGACCTCCTTTTTATAGCCGAGTCCGAAGGGTATGACGCAGTGCGAATCCTATTTTGCGCCTGTTCCTTAATGGAACGTTTAAACTTGAATTGGAAGGCACTCATTGATGTAAGAAGTGCCCCTTCTCGGTTCTTGGTTGTAATCTTCTTCCTTAGGGTAATGTTTTCATTAGGGGAGGGATGGCACCCTATACATTTTGACTCAAATATGGCTATCAAATTGGTGCTGCACTTCCAAATTCCTTTAATTTGAGGCCCATATTGCCATGACCGGTAAATATGAACCGTTTGGAGGGTGCTTTGTGGGGGCGGCCACCGACACATTTTACTGAAAAAAGGAATCAAATTCGTTCTTTATTCCAACGGAAATGAAGTTCAGTTTAAGTGGCTCCAAAATTGGATATCAAATTCGTTTTCTACTCTCAAATACGTTTCATTTGAGTCCCATTTTGGCATGATGGGTCAAAAACCCATTTGACGTATCTCTAGGAGGAAAAGCACCACCTAGACTTGAACGCAAATTTTAATGTCATATTCTTAATCTACACCCTAATACCTTTCATTTGAGTCCCATATAACCATGATTGCTAATATGGCCATTATGGGGTATTTGGAGGTGGGCGAGCTCCCATTACTTGGAATTTATGTTTTATGCCATATTTGTAATCTACTACCTAATACTTTTCATTTGAGTCCCATATTGACATGAACTTCGAATTTAACTGTTTAGAGGAGTTTTGGGGTTGGGGGTGGCCCGCTGGGTATTTGAACCCAAATTTTAATTCCACATCGTTTTATGGTCCCCAATACCATTCATTTGATACCCTTATTGAGCCCATTGAACCACTTTCGGATATGGGTGGCTTTGTTGGTGTAAAGGGGAGGGTCCGCCTCCACCAGATATCAAAAAATTATAAAGCCTATGTTTCCTTCTCGACAAAAGTACACAATCTATGACAATTTTAAGAAAATCGGTTCAGCCAAGTATCATATTGTCATAATGGGTGTAATGGCGTTTTTGAGGGGTGGCATGACCCCCTATACTTCTATCTGATTTTGTATGGCAGATACGAAATCTACTCCCGAATACCTTTCATTTGAGCCCCATATTGAAATGAATGTCCAATATGTTTTTTTTGGGCCAGTTTTTGGGTTGGGGCGGCCCGATGGGTACTTAGACTCAAATACCATATTCGTATTCTACTCTCCAATACCTTTCATTTGATACCTATATTGTCCCGATCGGTCCACTTTTGTTTTTAGGTTGTGTTTTTGGCATAAGGGGAGGGTCCGTCGCCCTCCCTGCGAAAATTTCAAGGTAATCGGTTCAGCCGTTTTTGAGTCTATACGGAACAAACAAACAAACCGACAAACAAACGGCTCAAGAAGTCAAGATCCGAGATCGGTTTCAATGGAAGCTATATCAGGTTATGTACCGATTTCAAATATACTTGTCACAGTTAATGGAAGCCATAACAGAATACCTCGTGCAAGTTGCACGATTTGTCCGAAACGTTTTCAGACAAATCGAATAAGAATTGCGCCTTATAGAGGCTCAAGAAATCAAGATCCTGGATCGGTTTATATGGGACCTATATCAGGTTATGAACCGATTTAAACCTTTCTTAGCGCAGTGTTAAGATGTTTAAACAAAACACTTCACGCATAATTGCAGCCATATCGGATAATTATTGCGCCCTCTAGCGGTTCAAGAATTCAAGATCTGAAAGCGGTTTATATGGGAGCTATATCAGGTTAAGAAGCGGACCATATTTAGCATAGTTAATGGAAGACATAACCAAATTGCTCATGAAAAGTTCAGGCAAATCGGATAAGAATTGCTCCCTCTAGAGGCTCAAGAAGTCAAAATCCAGCATGAGTTTATATGGCAGCTATATCAAAACATGGACCGATATAGCTTATTTTCCATCCCGATCGACTCACATTTATACGGATTATTCGTGCAAAATTTCAAGCAGTACGGATGGTTACAAACTAAACGACCAGGTGTGTTTTGGGTGTACTCTAAAGATCTAGAACTCGTCATATCGAAAAGTTTACCCGACCACTGCAGTTTGTATCAAGCGGAGATTGACCACTTCCAATTAAGGAAGTGGTGGAATGGCTGAGATATAATGTCATTACGACGGTTGGCATAAATATCTTCTCAGTCAGCTAGGCAGCCATTAAATCCCTGGAGAAGGTATTTCTGAATACAAAAACCGTCATCTCTCAACGAGATGGCTGAACAGTTCACCTGTTCTGGATTTCGGGTCACAGATATATCCCAGTGAAATGTAAAGTGGATGAGCTTGCGAGACTAGGAACTACACATTCCAGGAATACTGGAATCTGAGGGCATGCCTCTAGCGACATGTAACCTAAGTTTTCAGTACCAGGCCCGAAGGACAACGAATGGTCAAAATCTAGACTCGAAGAGATCTAATCTAGACTCGAAGAGGTCTAGTCTAGACTCGAAGAAGTCTAATCTAGACTCGAAGAGGTCTAATCTAGACACGAAGAGGTCTAATCTAGACTCGAAAAGGTCTAATCTAGACTCGAAGAGGTCTAATCTAGAGTCGAAGAGGTCTAATCTAGACTCGAAGAGGTCTAATCTAGACTCGAAAAGGTCTAATCTAGTCTCGAAGAGGTCTAATCTAGACTCGAAGAGGTCAAATGTAGACTCGAAGAGGTCTAATCTAGACTCGAAGAGCTCTAATATAGACTCGAAGAGGTCTAATCTAGACTCGAAGAGGTCTAATCTAGCCTCGAAGAGGTCTAATATAGACTCGAAGAGGTCTAATCTAGACTCGAAAAGGTCTAATCTAAACTCGAAGAGGTCTACCGCTTCGCTGTCATTTGCTAGAACCGTCTCAATCATTGTGTCCGTCATGACAGGTTACTGTCTAATCGGAAAATATGCAGGCAGACTGAAGGTTGCCAGCAACGACTTTTGCAGAAGCTGTGAGGACATCGAAGAAGGAGAGACTATAGAACACCTTTTGTGTCTGTGTGTCGCACTAGCAGTCAGAAGGAGTTGTACTTTAAGTGCTCATTGCTTTGAGAAAGCGATCTTTTTAAAAGCGATCCGGATGGTTCAACTGTAGGAACTAGAAGGAATCTTCCTTCTTCTGTTCCTGTGGTATCACAATGGAAGAAATTGTCTAAGTGAGTCTGATGGCAGACTGCCACTTAAACCTTATCTAACGCAACCTTTATTCCTTCGAAAGTTAACGCACTTTCGACAGACGGACGGACACGACTAAACTGACTTAGAATGTCAAGACATTCAAGAATATATATTTTTAGATGTGTCTTAGATAAATATTTCGATGTGTTACAAACGGAATGACGAAATTAGTATACCCCCCTCCTATGGTGGAGGGTATAACAATGGATTCCCCAAACGTTGATGACCCACACGAAAGAAAAAAGAACCAAGTTCTGCGGATCTGCGCCTGGTTTCTCCGATGTCTTTATAGAAAAGGTGCAGTATACGTACAAGCGGTTTTATTGGAAAAGGACAAGGCAGATATTACCGCCTCAAAGGAAAAGCGATGGTCCGGGAATGGCGTCACAACAACCCCAAACCGTGACGAACTGTTCTATAACTGCCATGACACGAGGCATTAATTTGGCTGTGGATTTGTGGTTAGTGGGAGAATGAGAGGCTAGCCACAGTTCGCATAAAGGCCACATTCTTAAGCATCAGCCTTATTTGTGCCCATTCCCCCAAGGAATACAAGGACGAGCAGACCGAAGCGGTTTTCTACGAGAGCTTAGGGAGAGAATACGATCGATGTGTTATAAATGTAATGACGAATTTAGTATACTCCCCTCCCGCGGTGGAGGGTATAAAAATTCGCGTAGATTTTCCCTCCCATTTCTAATAAATCTTGGATATAAAGGGTGATTTTTTTGAGGTTAGGATTTTCATGCATTAGTATTTGACAGATCACGTGGGATTTCAGACATGGTGTCAAAGAGAAAGATGCTCAGTATGCTTTGACATTTCATCATGAATAGACTTACTAACGAGCAACGCTTGCAAATCATTGAATTTTATTACCAAAATCAGTGTTCGGTTCGAAATGTGTTCATTCACCGTAACGTTGCGTCCAACAGCATCTTTGAAAAAATACGGTCCAATGATTCCACCAGCGTACAAACCACACCAAACAGTGCATTTTTCGGGATGCATGGGCAGTTCTTGAACGGCTTCTGGTTGCTCTTCACTCCAAATGCGGCAATTTTGCTTATTTACGTAGCCATTCAACCAGAAATGAGCCTCATCGCTGAACGGTGAATGAACACATTTCGAACCGAACACTGATTTTGGTAATAAAATTCAATGATTTGCAAGCGTTGCTCGTTAGTAAGTCTATTCATGATGAAATGTCAAAGCATACTGAGCATCTTTCTCTTTGACACCATGTCTGAAATCCCACGTGATCTGTCAAATACTAATGCATGAAAATCCTAACCTCAAAAAAATCACCCTTTATCACGAAATATGTGATATATATGTCTATGATTAAGGTTATGCATAGTGGACCCTAAAAAAACGTTTGTCCATACAACTCTTAACCCTTTTGGGGTTTTACCTACAGGTTCTTGTTCGGTGATTTTAACGCTTCAATTGATTTTTTCTTTCTGTGTCTTTTTCGTCCGCATATATTTACCATGCAAATGGCTATGGATGAGAGTAAAATCGTGTATTTGACCATGGCTTTTGGGGTGTGAGTGGTCATTCGCTAAATCATATTTCCGAGCAAATTAAGGGTACGGGCTTATGGGCGTCCTTTGTGTCCACATGTGTGGGGGCTGCAAGTACGTGATTAGCTCCTATACAATATTTAAATGAATTCATTAAAATTATGTCGCGTTGTGTGTTAATTTATGTATGCGAGGCCAGACAAAAAAAAAACAAAGAAAAGAAAAACAAAAACTTGAGCATACATTTATCAATAAGTCTTGTATTTAATGTTCTAAAACAATTGGCCATGGTTTGAATGCGACAAAGCATGTTCAACCCTTTTTTGAAAATTAAGCAATTAATAATAGACTCAAATAGGATAAGGCCACCAGCATTTAGAAACAGCTTGATTTTTGTGCTCTCACCATAAAAGAAAAATAAGTAGCGGCATGTTAAAACTGGCTGGGCTGAATCTTATGTAACCTGTATCGCGGACCACATTTGCCAGATTCGTTGCACGCTGTTAGGAGCTTCGACATCCTTCTTCAATTTGGCTTAGATCGGTACAGATTTGGATATAGTTGCCATACAGACCGATCTCTCGATTTAAGGTTTTGGGCCCATAAAAGGCGCATTTATTGTCGGAAGTCACCGAAATTTGGGATAGTGAGTTTTGTAAATGCCTTCGATATTGTTCTTCAATTTGGCCCTGATCGGTCCAGATTTGGATATAGCTGCCATATAGACCGATCACGCGATTTAATTTCTTGGCCCCATAAAATGGGCATTTATAATCCGATTTCGTTGAAATTTGACACAGTGACTTATGTTAGGCTTTTCGCCATTCGAGACGTATATGGTTCAGATCGGTCTATATTTGGATATGGCTACCAAAAAGATCAGTATTTTGTACTGCAAAATCGAACAATGACTTGTACTTTTTAGACCACCCAATATCCCTGTCGAATTTGGTCCAAATCGGAGCATATTTCGATAAAGCTGCTATGGGGGATAAATTATAGATTTTTCACCAGATTCCGACGAAATGTGGTTTATTTATATACCCGAAGTGGTGGATATGCAAAGTCCGACCCGGGCGAACTTAACGGCTTTTTAATTTTTATTGCCGATTTCGAACGGCGAGCAACAGTGCGACACTTCTTTGTTGAGGAGTTTTTACATGGCTGCCACACCAAATAGCACAGTACCTCACAAATGTCGCTGGCATTAGGTCAGGATGGTCACGGCTGGCAATTTTTTTGATGTTCTCGCTAGAATTGGGAACCAAGATTTCAACGTCATAGTCGAATCTGCTAACCTCTGCGCTACAGTGGCCTCCCGGTAATGCAAGTAACTTCTTATTATTCTAATCAGATACGCCTGGATATTAAAGTCCTCTCTGAGTGCTTGGAGGATGTCACACCATCCGAGACTATTAAATACGTTCTTCACATGAAGTGTGGCCAAGAGGACAATTGGTATAGAGTAGTGGTTACTAGCCGCCTCTACTATTTCCACCAAAACTATGAGATCACTAAACGTGGATATTCCTGCCCGGAAGTTATATAGTCTCATAGAGAGTCCACAATCAATGATGGTTTCCTGGTGCCGTGGCCTTATAATTCAAAATGGTCTGTATGAGGAAGGGGATACTGGATCCTGGACCTCTGTCCTTGTTTAAGAGCTCCTGCATTTGTCTCTTCCATACCTCCGGAAAGGAGGCCACCGTAGCGCAGAGGTTAGCATGTCCGTCTCACGCTAAACGTGAGACGCTGAACGCCTGGGTTCAAATCTTGGCGAGACCATCAGCGGTGGCTTTCCCCTCCCAATGCTGGCAACATTTGTGAGGTAATATGCCATGTAAAACTTCTCTCCAAAGAGGTGTCGCACTGCGGCACGCCGTTCGGACTCGGCTATAAAAAGGAGGCCCCTTATAATTGAGCTTAAACATTAAACGTACCGCACTCATTGATAGGTGAGAAGTTTGCCCCTGTTCCTTAGTGGAATGTTCATGGGCAAAATTTGCAATACCTCCGGAAAAACATCCTCAAATAGGCATCGGTTAAAATTTTTTAGAAGAAATTCAAGATTATTTTCAGCCATGTATCAGATGACCTCCGCCGATATTCCGTCGGGACAAGGGTTTTTCTGCTTTGGAGGCTGTGGTCTGCATTCCTTATTTCCTCTTGCGTCAATGAGGTTATTTTGTCAATAGGCTTAAGTTGTCATGAACTTCATCTTCACTACGGTCGTGACGGGAGAAAAGTGTGTGAATTATTTCCATTGTTCATTCGTCCAACACCGCTGTTGGGGTCTCTGTACCGATTTTTTCCATCAAAATTTTGTATCCAAGGCCACAAGATTTTCACCATACGATGGGGGTATACTTATTTCGTCATTCTGTTTGTAACTCCTCGAAATATTCGTCTAAGGCCTCATTAATATATCATATATTCTTGATCGTCATGACATTTAAAGTCGATCCAGCCATGTCCGTCCGTTCGTCCGCCTGTCCGTCCGTCTGTCTGTCCGTCTGTCCGTCCGTCTGTCCGTCCGTCTGTCCGTCCGTCTGTCCGTCCGTCTGTCCGTCCGTCTGTCCGTCCGTCTGTCCGTCTGTCCGTCCGTCCGTCTGTCCGTCTGTCCGTCCGTCTGTCCGTCCGTCTGTCTGTCGAAAGAACGCTAACTTCCGAACTTCCTTTTAGTGTAGGTCAGTTGGGATTGTAAATGGGCCAAATCGGTCCAAGTTTTGAAATAGCTTTCATATAAACCGATCTGGGATCTGGACTTCTTGAGCCGCTAGAGGGCACAAATCATATCCGATTTGGCTGAAATTTCGTACGAGATGTTTTATGATGGCTTCCAACAACTGTGATGAGTATGATTGAAATCGGTATATGACCAGACCATATAAACCTATCTGCAGTCTTGACTTCCTGAGCGTCTAGAGTGCTCAATTCCTATCCGATTTTGCTGAAATTGTGCACGTCGTATTTTCTTATGACTTCCAATAACTGTGTCAAGAATAGTTCAAATTAGTCCATAACCTGATATAGCTGCCATATAAACCGATCCACGGTCTTGACTTCTTGAGCCACCAGAGGGCGCAATTATTATCCAATTTGCCTGAAATTTTGCGTGAGGTGTTTTGTTAAAACTTTCAACAACTGTGTCAATTATGGTTCAAATTGGTCCATAGCCTGATATAGCTGCCATATAAAACGATCCGGGGTCTTGACTTCTTGAGCCACCAGAGGGCGCAATTCCTATCCGATTTGACTGAAACTTTGCATGCACTGTTTCGCTATTACCTCCAAAAACTGTGCCAAGTACGGTGTAAATCGGTTCATAACCTGATATAGCTGCTATATAAACCGATATTGGATCCTGCCCCATTAGAGGGCGCAATTATTATCCGATTTGGATGAAATTTTGCATGAGGTGTTTTGTTATCACTTCCAACAACTGTGCCAGATATGGTTCAAATCGGTCCATAACTTGATATAGCTGCCATATAAACCGATCTGAGATCTTGACTTCTTGAGCCTCAAGAGGGCGTAATTATTGGGTTGCTTAAAAAGTAATTGCGGATTTTTTAAAAGAAAGTAAATGCATTTTTAATCAAACTTAGAATGAACTTTAATCAAATATATAATTGTCATTTTGTTCGAAAACCTTTTGCCATCTTCCTGGCAAATTTAGTATTGCACGCTCATAGAACTTCTGGCCTTTATCTGCAAAAAACTGAACCAAGTGCGATTTTACAGCCTCATCATTGCCGAAAGTTTTACCATTTAAGGAGTTCTGCGAAGATCGAAATAAATGGTAGTCTGATGGTGCAAAGTCAGGGCTATATGGTGGATGCATCAAAAGTTCCCAGCTAAGCTCACTCAGTTTTTGGCGAGTGACCAAAGATGTGTGCGGTCTAGCGTTGTCCTGGTGGAATACGACACCTTTACGATTAAATAATTCTGGTCGCTTCTCCTTGATGGCTGTATTCAATTTGTCCAATTGTTGACAGTAAACATCCGAATTAATCGTTTGGTTCCTTGGAAGCAGCTCAAAATATACCACACCCTTCCAATCCCACCAAACAGACAGCATAACCTTCTTTTGGTGGATATCAGCCTTTGAAGTGGTTTGAGCTGGTTCACCATACTTGGACCATAATCGTTTTCGACTAACGTTGTTGTAAACAATCCATTTTTCATCTCCAGTTATGATTCGTTTTAAAAACGGATCGAATTCATTGCGTTTAAGGTGCATATCACAAGCGTTGATTCGGTTTGTTAAATGACTTACTACTTTTTGGGCAACCCAATATATACTTTATGGGGTCTCAGACGAATATTTCGAGTAGTTATAAACAGAATAACGAAATAAGTATACCCCCATCCTATGGTGGAGGGTATAAGAAAATAAAATGTAGGAATTTCGTAGCGGTTGTTTAAGTTATTATTTTTTTAATTGTGCCCAGGAGTTCCGCCCACCCCCAAAACCCGCCAAAATGATGTATAGACCAATCACTGCAATATGGGAATCAAATTAAAGGTTTTTGAGTGTAGAAAACGACTCTGTTTCTTTTCAACTGACATTAGGCAGAAATTTCCAAATTTAGAGTAGTACTCTCTAACATAGCATTATCGGGCGCAGCAGAACGGGCCTTGCTCAGCTAGTGAACAATAAAAAAATTAGATTCCCACCCATTGTAAAATCCTATCGAAAATCCAACATAGTCTAAAATTTCAACTTGAAAGGTTCACGTATAAGTGTGAAAACTTTAAGTTGGCTGTAAATTATGTGTCCCAAAGGAAAATGAGTCGTAATTCAATATTTAATAATATTTACGTCTACGTCTGTTATTTTGGCTAACATTTTGAATCATACTCCAAAAACAAAACCTAAGGCATCTTCTTAGCATCGCAAATTCGTCCTTCGCGAAGAACATATCATCATGTACTGAAAAGCCGAATGGTGTGGAAAGCACACTTCACCAAGACGAATGAGTTGTACGACGTTAATGTTAGAAATCTTAACATGAAATGTTCCGGCAATGCTTCTAATACAACCTTAAATCAAATACAAACTCTTTGGTGTTAACAAGAAACTCTTATGAGTTAACATTGAAAGGGAACTAACAAAGGGAGGAATCGTTTTCTGCTAACCTATGCTATTGGATAACAGAAAACGATTCCTCTTTATGTTAGTTCCCTTTCAATGTTAACTGCTAAGAGTGTCATGCTATTGGTTAACAGAAAACGATTTTAAAGGGTCATCGCATACAAGCAAGCGTGTTGAGAGAAGAAGAAAACAGCGACTGTGGAGGATACATATACATAAATGATGAACTTACACCGCACAATAGACAAATTTTATGGGCCGCAAAAACAAAGGCCAAAGAAAATGGATGGAATTTTGTTTGGGTGCGAAATGGGCACATTTATGCTCGCAGAAATGAAAATTCTTCCTTTATAATAATTAATAATGCATCAGAGTTGGAACTAATAACCGAATCAAGTTAAATAAATGTGTATTAAAAAAATAGCTTTTACCAGGTGTAATAAAAACAATTTTTAAAAACTGTGAAAAGTTCTTGTACAGCGATATTATAAAAGAGACAAAACGATAAGTAAGCCAAGAATTTTTATTTGCGGCAAATATAATTATAATAATAAAAAAGAAAATAGTTAAAAAACATAACAATAAATCGAAAAATAACACAAAAAAAAAAAAAAAAAAAAAAAAAAAAAAAAACAATAAATAAGTAGAAAAAAAAAAAAAAAAAAAACTATCGAGAAGTTGAATAAAACCTACATCATGAACTACGAATACGAAACTCTAAATAATTTTAATGAAATAAAAAGTGAATTAATGAATTATCCTATTAGTATTCTTCACGTAAACATACGTTCGCTACGAAAACATTTTTGTACATTTCTAGCTTACGTAAAAGAAATAGTTAATAAAACGCATCTAATAATTTTATCAGAAATAAATATAAAGAGAGATGAGAATGCCTTTTATGAAATTGATGGTTTTAATTCCTCTTTCCTGAACAGAGAAGGAAGAGGTGGCGGCATTGCCATATATATAAAGGAGAGTCTTCAATATCATGAAATCAACATACATATGAAATTTGCAGAAGCATTGAGAATAGACATTAATAATATAACTAATCCAAGTATTTCTTTATTTGCCATCTATCGTCCACCACATTTAAACACAAAACATTTTTTAAAAGAGTTAGATGAAAATCTAACCAATGTAAATAAAAAGCATGAAATTATATTAATTGGAGACCTAAATATTGATATAATAAAGAAAATTCTAACACAACAAAATATCTTGGAATCCTCTCTTCCCATGGACTTAAATGTATGGTTGCAGAGCCAACAAGAGAAGACCAAATTACCAATACAAAAACGTGCATAGACCACCTATTCATGAGATGCAACGGAAAGAGAAAGAGAGCATATGCTGCAGTAATCAAAGCAACAATAGCTGACCACTATGCAATATTTGGATGTATGGATCATTTAAGAGATAGAAACAGAGCAAACAATGAGTATAAACAGGGGGAAACAAAAGCTAACATCAACACTTCTAAAGTGAATCAACTAATAAAAAACACAAAGTGGATTTCTATATTAAATGGATCGAATAGTACCGATGATCTATTTAATAAAATCTGTGCCCAGTTCAATACTATTTATGATCTTTCCAAATACACCACTAAAAAACAAATAAATAAACGCAATCCGTATCCGTGGCTTAACGAGGAGATAGTAAAGTGGTGCGAAATTAGAGATAAATTACATAAAAAATGGCAAAAGAATAAAAATAATAAAACCAACGAAAAAATTTACAAGACATTCAATAATAAATTAAACAAAAGGATTATTTACGCCAAAAATAGGCACAATTACAATGAATTTTTAGAAAACAGAAATAACATTCGTGAAACATGGAAATTGATAAATAGAATCACAGGTAAACGTGTTGACAACATTGATGCAAGCATTAAAAGAAATTTTCCGATGAGGAATGCACAAATCTTGGCAAATAATTTTGCCAACTCTCTCGAAAATAATGTCCAGAAAATATTACACACGTGCAACATCAAAACCTATCAATATAATAGTAATTGTCTACAAAATACATTGTACATGGAGGACACTAATGAGGAGGAAATATTTAACATACTAAATTCCTTGAATGTAAGAAAAACCGCTGGAATTGACGGCATCAGATCTATAGACATTAAATCTAACGCTAGCTATCTAACAACTGTTATAACTGCTTTTGTAAACATTAGTTTAAGAGAATCGTCAGTACCTGCTCTTTTAAAAACCGCAATCGTACGGCCTATATTTAAAAGTGGAAGCAAATCCGATATAAGTAATTATAGACCAATATCGATTTTACCAGTCTTGGAGAAAGTCTTGGAAGAAATTGTAGTCAGAAGACTTAACAATTTCCTGATAAAATATCAAATAATAAACAAATTCCAGTTCGGGTTTCAAAAAGGGAAAAATATTAATCAGCTTCTTGGATATTTCTCAAACCACATAAACAAGCATCTTAATAAAAGCCATCACTGCCTAGCACTATTCATTGACTTCAGCAAGGCTTTTGACACGCTGTCGCATGTGCAGCTATTAAATACTTTAGAAAAATGTGGAATAAGAGGGAATTGTCTAAATTGGTTTAGGGATTATCTCAACTGTAGGCAATATACAGTTAAAATTGATAATGAATTGAGTTACCAAAAGCCAGTCAATTTCGGAGTACCTCAAGGATCTAAATTAGGCCCGATATTGTACATAATCTATGCAAATGAGATGATTGAACTGCTAAAAAACAGCACTGCTTTTTCTTATGCAGATGACACTGCAATTCTTGTGGAACATAAAAACCTAAAGGAAGCTGAAATAGTAATGCAGAATGAACTGAACATTCTTTGCAAATGGTGTCACGACAATGGCCTTATAATCAACGCAAACAAAACCAAAATTATGCATATCAGACCTAGACACGTACCAAAAACTGATGTAAAAATAACTTTCCATAATTTCGATTGCCTTCACCGATCTTGCACTTTCGGAGATATTGGGACTATAGTTGATAATTGTGAAACAACCATAGAACTCGTCGATACTTACAAATATCTAGGCGTACATTTAGATCACAACTTTAAATGGAAAGTGCATATTGAACACCTATCAAAACAGCTACGTAAATGTATGTTCGCTTTATACCACCTTAGCAATTGCGCGCCATACTTTGTGCTTAGACAGGCATATTTCTCATTGGTGGAATCTCAACTGAGGCATGGCGTAACTGCGTGGGGAAAGTCAAAAAACTGCAGAATACTACAAACATACCAAAACAGGCTTGTTAAGCTTTTATACAAAAATAGAAGTAAAACAACAACGGACAACAACTCAACACCCACACAAAGCAAAGAACTTTATAACATCCTAGAAATACTTAACATCGACGGAATCTACAATTCAACTATAGCTCGTGAATTCTTCAACAATTCATCCATATTAAAACGCATAAGCCACAGTAGAAACACTCGTAGCAAGTCCGCAGGAAAGTACGAAATACCCAAGTATTCGAACGATTATGGCAAATTATCTTTAGAGGTCACCTTGCCATACTTTTTAAATAAATTACCACAAAATATTGTAAATAGTAACAATAAATTTGAAAGAAATAAATTGATAAAAAAGTTCCTTATAGTAAACTAAGTGCACAATCTAAACCAAAATTGTAAAAATTTAAAAAAAAAAAAAAAAAAAAAAAAAAAAAAAAAAAAATAAATTGTATTAATATTCTTGTTTTTCCATTTTGATATTTGTTATATTAACATTGTCTTTTTTAATATTTTTTATTATATAATACTACTAATGTAGACACATATACTACAGCTTGGCTGATATACATCCTACAGACAAGCCGATATGGCTTCGTGGGAATTTATATATATATATCATATAAGTCATTGTAAAACTGAAAGAAATCAATAAATAAATAAATAAATAAATAAATAATTCCTCCTTATGTTAGTTCCCTTTCAATGTTAACTCCTAACCTATGCTATTGGTTAACAGAAAACGATTGCTCCTTATGTTAATTCCCTTTCAATGAGCTTCTTGTTAACACCAAAGAGTTTGTATTTGATTTAAGGTTGCATTAGAAGCATTGACGGAACATTTCATGTTAAGAGAAGAGAGAATGGAATGGCAAAGAGAATGACATTTTAAGAGCTAGAAAAATTGATAATAACATACAATATAAATGTTAGATTTTAAAAGAGAACATCTCATAGCTTAACATTTGTTTGCATATGAAGAGGAAACTAAAATTATGAAGAGTTCAATGAGATGTTACTCTTTTACGTAACATCACTGTTATGCTGTTATCCTTGGTTTTGATTCAATGGTTAAAGTTCAAGAGAAGCACACAAATTGATTGCATTTGACTAACATGTGATTGAAGAGAACCCTTATCCACCGGCTTTTGAAAAACAGAACTCCATTTGTTGGCCTTTAACATGGCAAGAGAACAAACTAAAGAAGCAAAAGAGCATACAAACAACAGCTGTAGCATACTAACACATTTCTAGAAGAGAAAATCAGGAGTAAAATGCTCCTAAGTTTCTTACCAGCAGTAAGAAGTTGAGTAAGATTTTAAAATTATGTTAACTAAAGTTGAATGTTTCTGTAAGTGTCCTTTAAATTGTAAAAATTAGAAGAGAAAAATCCAAAAAATTATCCATGTTAACTGTTAATGATTTAATGTTAAGCATAAAGAGCAAATTTATCCACTAGCATAGTTATGATTGTTTAACATTTGTTTCAAGCAGTTGTAGGCATTACTAAAATGCTAACAAAACTATTTAACATATAATTTTTCTCTTCATTGCTTATGTTTTCTGTCTACTGAGATTTTCTTCTTTTTTTTTTGTAAATTTTATACCAGTGGGGTTTAACCTACTTTCACAAGCCCCAAGTTAAAAACAAGCAAAACAAATTCACACCGACAACAAACCACAAAGTTACTCACTAACAGAGACGCACACTATTGCATCGACAGACATTCACACATACAGGCGAACACACCTAGAACACAGACTGCCGGAAAGACTCTTAAACTTTGTTATTGGCTAAAATCCACAATACTTCTCCCATGCCCAACAACTTGACATTATTTGACTACAAATATTTTACAAGGTTTTTTGTTGGTTTGGATTTAAAGTGTTTGTCGCGACATGTTGATGAATTTAAGACGGAAACACAATGCACACAAGGCAATGACCGCAAATAGTTCTAAGAATTAGAACAAATTGAAAGGACAATAACGCGAAAGTAGGAATTTCTTGGGAATTTATTTCAAAATACAAACTGATGACATAGACAGTTTTCTGTTGGAAAGATACAAGAAGACTGCTTAAACTAAGGACCAATAGTTTTAATTTATCGGTCAAGGTGGATAGAAAGTATAACCGAGTCTAAGCTTTTCCTGGTGTATAACTTTATTTACCGGTTATGGAACTACAGTCGAGCAGTGAATGGACTCAATTCCGGAGGATATGGAAGAAGACTACCCTCGGGCGACAGTGTTCTATGGACATTATGATGGACATTTTTAAATACCAGTGGCCCAACATCATTTCTTAAATCAAGTAAATTTAGCGCTTTTAAGACTTTCTTTGGATGACCATATATAGGAGACAGATCTAAAAGTACAGGTGGACCGTATTTGTCTTAACTAGGGCTGGCAAGAAATCCAAAACTAGGCAAGAAATCCGCTTTTTATGGGATTAAGACCCAAAATTAGAAGATCGGTCTATATGGCACCCATATTCAAATATTGTACGATCTTTACAATATCTGTGTCAGATGACGGTAGGCTTAAAATGACTCATTGTTTTAAAATTCAAAGAAATCGGGTAATAAATAAAACTTTTATGGGTTTCAGACTCTTTATCGGCAAATCGGTCTATATAGCAGCTATATCCAAATATGGTCAGATTTGGCCCGTTCAAGAACTTAACCCGAGCCCGGCAAGGCATGTTATGCGACACCAATAAACAACATGAGGCCAACAGACCCTTAAAGCGAAAATAGGGAAGGAAGACATTTTTGGTCCAACAGTCGGAAAGTTTAGCCTCCACGAGATAACGTCCAGTAATGGGTTGAGGCTGATAGATTACGCCGCGGCAAAAAACGTGGTAGTTCTGGTAGCACCAGATTTCAATATAAAAATATTCACAAAGCCACATGGCTGCAATATTCACAAAGCCACATGAAAGCATTCATCCAGCGTGTTAGATGTACGATCGATCCGTGGAGCGAATATAGATTCGGATCATTACCTTGTTGCAGTAAAGGTTTGCACCCGTTTGAACATGGCGAGGAAAGTACGATCTGACACTGCACGGAAGCTGGACATTGAAAAGCTGCAAACACAACAAATGGCAGCGGCATAGTCCACTCGACTGACCCAACTGCTTGATGAAAGCACTCCTTGTTCCGATGATATAATGGCGCAGTGGCAAACTATTGCCCACTCTATGGAAAATGCCGTGAAATCCGTACTTGGGTACCGGAAGCCTCCTCCAAAAAACCCATGGTACGACCAAGAGTGTCGAGATGCTACTGAAGCCAAGAATACGGCATATAGAGCAACCCTGCAATCAGTAGCAACGGAAAGGTATCGGGAAAAAAAGGAGAAGGAAAAACGTCTATTCCGCAGAAAGAAGAAAGATATGGAAAGACGTGAGTGTGAGCGAATTGAGATGTACAGGATCCTCCTGCAGAGACAAATAAGGAAATCTGGTAACTGACACAGGCAACATGCTGAGGATATGGAAAGAACATTTTACCCAACTGCTAGTGTCCGATGTTGGCGGCTAAGAGGATATCGCAGAACCAATCCCTGATGATGGTATAGAATATTTACCTCCTAGTCAGAATGAGGTCCAAGTAACAGTAACCCGACTAAAGAACTACAAGGCAGCACGAGCCGACGGGTTACCCGCTGAACTATTTAAGACCGGAGGCGACATGCTGATAAGGCGTATGTATCAGCTTATATGCGCAATCTGGCTAGAAGAACGCATACCCGATGATTGGAACCTCAGCATTGTATGTCCCGTACACAAGAAAGGAGACAAGAGGGAATATGCCAACTACAGAGGAATAAGTCTCCTCCCCATCGCATAAAAGACACTCTCGAGCGTAATGTGTGAAAGATTACAACCTAAAGTCAATAAGATAATTGGGCCCTATCAATGCGGCTTTAGACCAGGTAAATCCACCCTAGACCAGATATTCACACTGCGCCAAATCCTGGAAAGGACCCGGGAAGAACAAATTAACACCTACCATCTCTTTGTTGACTACAAAACCGCCTTCGAGACTCCTTTACGTTCAAAGGTATTTCAATCCATGTCTGAGTTTGCTATCCCTGCAAAATTAATAAGACTCTGCGGGATGACACTCCAGAAGAAGCTCCAGCAAAGAAGTCGTTTGAAGGCAAACACGGTGGTACACCCAAACCGGGAAGACCAAAAGCCCGATGGAAAGATCAAGTTGTGGGAGACACCTCGATACTTGCTGTCAGAGATTTTAGAATGAGCGCAGAAGATCGAGGCGCTTGGAACGCTATTCTACGTTCGGCTAGTGGAACAAATATTCTGTCATAGCCAATTAAAGTAAAGTAAGTAAGGCCAACAGACCTATAAGCTTTAGGTCTTTTCTACTCAAAAGCAAGGAACGTATTGTGGATACCATGGTAAAGGGTAGGACCTTTAGAGAACTTCTTAAATACAAACAGCATGCCTATGTCAGCAGAAAATCGTACACACTGGAGGTTTGCATTGACATCGATGGGGCGTTTAATAATGTGCGGATCGACATATTGATCCAGTGCTTAGACCAGTATCAGGTGGACCGGGTCCTTAGAGGCTGGATAGATGACTGGGCTAGACCCAGCGGTCTCAATGTTAACCCAGAGAAGACCAAAATATGCCTGTTCATTAGGAAGACAATGGTGGGCCAATATGACTCACCACGTTTCCTCAATAAGACGATTTCGATATCTGACAAGGTGAAATGCTTAGGTGTGATCCTGGACAGGAAATTTAATTGGAAGTGTCACATTCAGGAGCATACTGAGAAGGCTCACATTTGTTGGGCACTACGAAGACGGGCAGTAGGCTCGAAATGGGGCCTGAATCCGAGAAAAGTTCGCTGGCTCAACAGAAGCGTGATTAGATAAATACCTACTGACGCCTCAGTAGTTTCATGGACCGCTATGGAGAAAAAGTGCAACGTTAGGACCATACAATGGATGGAAGTGTGAGGCAGCCACTGCGGCTATGGGACTTAAAGCGATGGGAGAATGGATAGAGGATGGGAGCAGTTCATACTATCGGGGTATAATCGAGGCGACGATAGGAAACCTGGAGGGAAGGGAAGTGGTCTCCATTCGGATACCTGAGGTGACACTTGAGGTCGAGTTCGAGGCACTGCTGTCAGCACAGTCTTAGATTGACGGAACCGGCAATACTAGCCGTCTGGTAGATCATATTAAAATGATGGATCAAAGCTAGGGGACAGAGTGGGCCTGGGGGTCTTCATTGAGAACCCAGGAACTTAGACTGCCTAACCATAATACGGTCCTGCAGGCGAAGATCCGGGCGATCACGGAATGCGTGAAGTGGTGTGGTCCTAATGTGAGCACATCGAGTGTGAACATCTTTATGTACAGTACAATGCCCATAAGGACAATAATAGGGTAAGGAGACGAACAGTCTTGGACTGTAAGAAGGAGATTAATGCCTGGGAAAATCCGCATCGTATGGTTGCCGGGCCATAACGTAGTAACGAGGAATAAAAGGGCAGACGATTTGGCGGTGAAGGCCAGAAAATTGCCTTCGATGGATATGGTTAACCCGAAGCCTTTGGGGTCGACGCAGTTCAATTTAAGGGCGTGAACGGAAAACACGCTTGTAACACGGTGAAACAGCGAAACAGTCCGTAGGACGTCGAAAATCCTATGGGGTGATTCGGATGCTGAGAGGACGAGGTTATTACTGAAAGTAAGTAAGAAGGAGATCTGTATAGCCTTTGGCGTCATAACAGGACACATGGGACTACGAGCGGCAAGTGATAGCATGTGAAGGGCATGTGGGAATAATGATGAGATGTTGAGAACTTCCTATGTCATTGGCCGGCTTTCGCTTCTAACAGACACCGTTACATAGGTGGGGGACACGATACTTGACATAAACCAACTTTGGGGAGTGGTATGGAAAACAATTAAGGATTTTGTAAGTAGCACGGAATTAATAATCTTAATCTCCCTCCAAATAAAATACTGGCTGCTGAAACGATCTCCCGATTTGACTTCTGGAAGCCACAAATTTTGTCCAATTCGGCTAAATGTTCTGTTATGACTTCCAACAATAATACAATTTGAATTCTTGCGTCCTTACAAACCCCAATTTTTTTCGATTTGGCTGAAATTAATCATGTTGTGTTTTAATATGGCTTTCAATTTCTGTGCGAAGTTTGGTTTAAATCGGTCTACATCTTGATGTAGCTCCCATATAAACCGATCTCCCGATTTGACTTCTTGAGCCCTTACAAGCGGTAATTTATGTCCAATTTGGCAGAAATTTTGCATGCAGTGTTCTGTTACGAACCATACCAACAACTGTTCAAATCGGTCTATGACCTTATATAGCTCCTATATAAACCGATCTCCCGATTTGACTTCTTGAGCCCTTACAAGACGCAATTTAATTCCAATTTGGCTGTAATTTTACATGTTGTGTTCTGTTATGACTTCGAACTACTGTGCCAAGTACGGTTTGAATCAGTCTATAACCTGATTTAGCTCCCACGTAAATCGGTCTCCCGATGATTCTTGTTCAGTTCCCAAAAGCATTGGTTTTTTCTGGTTTGACAGAAGTTTCGTATGTAGAATGAAGTTATGCCCTTCAACTAAATTTATTTTTTATAAATTTTTAGCAGAATTCCGGCCGAACTTTACACGATAATAATTTAACATGATCAACAGGCGACACATCGTTAAAAATTATGATGGCTGTCCAACGAATTCTTGTTGGTATGGTTCGTTGAGGATAGCAAATGGGCCATGTCGTTTCATTATTAGATAAAGCTTTTATTTAAACAGATCCTCCACTGAACTTTATGAGCCTTTGTTCGCTTTGGTTGAATTTCGGTACACAAACTTCACTCCCCTAAAAAATTATAACAAATGTCACCGAAACATACCCACCACCTCGGGTAAATCACCATTCATCAAAATGCGGCGAAGATTGCATACCTTATGTCTCATAGCAGTAATATTGAAATATGTTCCGATTTGGACCAAATAATAATAAGTACAGTAGCTATATCTAAAAATAAACCGATCTGAACCATATACGACATGGATGTCGAAAAGCCTAACATAAGTCACTGTGACAAATTTCAGTGAAATCGCCTTTTATGGGGCCAAGACTTTAAATCGAGATATCGGTCTACATGGCAGCTATATCCAAATCTGGACCGAATTGGGCCAAATTGCAGAAAACTGTCGAAGAGCCTAACACAAAGCTCTGTCCCAAATTTCGGCACTATCAGACAATAAATGCGCATTTTATGGGCCCAAACCCTTAAATCGAGATATCGGTCTATATGGCAGCTATATTCAAATCTGGACCGATCTGGGCCAAATTGAAGAAGGACGTCGAAGAGCCTAATACAACTCACTGTCTACAATTTCAGCGACATCGGACAATAATTGCGCCTTTTATGGCCTCAAAACCTAAAACTGAAAGATCGGTGTAAATGGCGCTATATCCAAATCTGGACCGATCTATGCCATATTGCAGAATTAAGTCAAGAATCTTAACTTAACTCACTGTCACAATTTTCTGCGACATCGGATAATAAATGCGCCTTTTATTGCCCCAAAACCTTAAATCAAGAAATCGGTCTATAGGGCAGCTATATCCAAATCTGAACCGATCTGGGCCAAATAGACGAAGAATGCCGAAGGGCCTAACACAACTCACTGTCCCTAATAACAAAATTGGATAATAAATGTGGCTTTTATGGGCCTAACACCCTAAATCGGAGGTTCGTCTATATGGAAGCTATATCCAAATCTGGACCGATCTGGGCCAAATTGACGAAGGATGTCGAGGGGCCCAACACAACCTACAGTCCCAAATTTCATCAAAATCGGATAATAAAGGTGGCTTTTATGGGTCTAACACCCTAAATCGAAGGTTTGTCTATATGGAAGGTATATCCAAATCTAGACCGATCTGAGCCAAATTGAAGAAGGATGTTGAAGAACCTAACACAATACATTGTCCCAAATTTCAGCAAAATCGGATAATAAATGTGGCTTTTATGTGCCCAACACCCTAAATCCAAAGATCGGTCTATATGGCAGCTATATTAAAATCTGAACCGATCTGAGCCAAATTAAAGAAGGATGTCGAAGGGCCTAACACAACACACTGTCCCAAATTTCAGTAAAATTGGATAATAAATATGCCTTTTATGGGTCTAAGACCCTAAATCGGAGGATCGGTCTATATGGCAGCTATATCCAAATCTGGTCACATCTGTGCGATATTGCAACAGTATGTCGAACGGCCTAACACATTTCACTGTCCCAAATTTCAGCAAAATTGGATAATAAATGTGGCTTTTATTGGCCTAAGACCCAAAATCGTAGGATCGGTCTATATGGCAACTATATCCAAATCTGGACCGATCTGAGCCAAATTAACGAAGAATATTAAAGGGCCTAACACAACACACTGTCCCAAATTTCAGTAAAATCGGATAATAAATAAGGCTTTTATGTGTCTAAGACCCTAAAACGGAGGATCGGTCTATATGGGGGCTATATCAAGATAAAGTCCGATATAGCCCATCTTCCAACTTAACCTGCTTATGGATAAAGATAGAATCTGTGCAAAGTTTCAGCTCAATATCTCTATTTTTTAAGACTGTAGCGTGATTTCAACAGACAGACGGGTGGACAAGTCTAGATCGTCTTAGATTTTTACGCTGATCAAGAATGGATATTTCTCTGTGTTGCAAACGGAATGACTTAATGAATATACCCCCATCCTTCAGTTGTGGGTATAAAAAGTGCTTAAATAGATCTCCCCTTAAAACCATTCCTCCGATTTGTGTACTTCCTATAAGACGCAGCACCCATGTTTCTATTTGAAAAATTGCCAGTAAAGAATTCTGTGGTGTTCAATGACAGGTGTCTTCAGATGAAATCCCTTTCAGTTTTCTCATCTTGCAGCGACAATTGAAAATATACCAATTACCCTTATAAGTGTTCATTGAATGCAAGGAAGCAAGATCTCTGCCACAATTGTTTGCATATGGGTTAAATGCGTACAAATATATCCTTAGCACAAAAGCAGCCAAGGGAAAAGTTAATGTGGTCTTAGGCAAATTACCCAAAAATTTTCCAGTTCCCAGTTTAAGGAAATAAGGAAAGTGCTGATTTTAAATGCACACACGACAAACAAAAAGTGTGAAGGTTAGTCATTCATTATTTCCCCTTGTTTGTGGCCAACATCCTTTGGCATTGTATATCGACTTTTTGTGAATTCTTACCGAAAACGAATATGACGATGGCCACTACAAGAGCTTTAGTGGCTATGTTGACAATTGTTTTGATGTCCATGTCTTATATTGGCGTTAGTTTCATGCATTCATTCTTGCATCTCTGCCTGATGGCATTGATGCAAATGTTCTTTCCTTCTCATGCGAGTGAATACAGAGTTCCATTTTGAAAACGAAAATTTCCATATCGGGGCTAAGGAAATGCACAAGGAAGTGCCAAAATGGTCATCATGCAAATAACACAATGCATACTCAGATGTATGTATGTCTATACGATTGGGACTTGGATCTTTGAGTTTTGTTTTTTCCCTCTGGTGTTTGCCCTGCGATAATTCAGGCAAAAAATAGATCAACTCGTTAACCATTTTGTGATTTACCAAAAAACCCAATACAATGGAAACAATGCTTGGCAAAATGGTTAACAAAGGAAGGCAGGAGAGAACTCTAATGGAATGGAGGATCCTACGTTGAAGGGCCACCAGCAGATGGTCACTAGGACAGGCTCCCTTTAGTGGGAGTCTAAAATCAGACAATTTTCGTTCAAGATGATCATACAGTAGCGGCTGACTAAAGACGATGGTGAAAATCGAAACCACTACAACCGCATGAGTAATCGAAGCTTACTAAAAACTCAGGTACAGCAGCGGTTATAACTAAAGTAAATAAGAAGTCATCATAAAAACATCTCTTTCTTAGGTTAGGTAAGAGTGGCAGTCCTTTACAGTCTCACTTAGACAATTTTAAGTCCATTGTGATACCACTGTAGCGACATACCAATGCTTCTGGCGGGAATTGAACCCACTAACCGTGCACTGGCCATCCAAGCTTGCCACCAACTCGGCTACAGGGGCGCCCACATCTCATCACGTTCTTATTTCGTTTGGAAATGCAAACATGCCCATTAACATTCCGTTAAGGAGCAGAGCCAAGACTTTAAATCGAGATATCGGTCTATATGACAGCAATATACAAATCTTGATCGATCTAGATCAAATTGCAGAAATATGTGGAGGGGCTTAACTTAACTCTCTGTCTCAAATTTCAGCGACATCAGACAATAAATGCGCATTTTATGGCCCCAAAACCTCAAATCGAGAGATCGGTCTATATGGCAGCTATATCCAAATCTGGACCGATCTGAGCCAAATTGAAGAAGGATGTCGAAGGGCCTAACGCAACTTACTGTCGCAAATTTTAGCAAAATCGGATAAAATATGCGGCTTTTATGGACCTAAGACCCTAAATCGGAGTATCGGTCTATATGGCAGCTATATCCAAATCTCGACCGAGCTGGGCCAAATTGAAGAAAGAAGGGCTTAAGACAACTCACTGTCGCAAATTTCAGCAAAATCGGATAATAAATGTGGCTTTTATGGGCCTTAGACCCCAAATCGGAAGGTCGGTCTATATGGCAGCTATATCCAAATCTGAACCGATCAGGGCCAATTCAAAGAAAAATGTCGAAGGGCCTAAGGCAACTCACTGTCCCAAATTTCGGCGACTTCGGACAATTAATGCGCATTTTATGGGCCCAAAACCCTAAATCGAGAGATCGGTCTATATAGCAGCTATATCCAAATCTGAACCGATCTGGGCCAAATTAAAAAAAGATGTTAAAGGGCCTAAGACAACTCACTGTCCCAAATTTCAGCAAAATCGGATAATAAATGTGGCCTTAGACCCTAAATCGGAGAATCGGTCTATATCGCAGACGTGACCAAATCTGTACCGATACGGGGCAAATTATGTCGAAG
Source organism: Stomoxys calcitrans (assembly GCF_963082655.1). Classification (NCBI taxonomy): domain Eukaryota; kingdom Metazoa; phylum Arthropoda; class Insecta; order Diptera; family Muscidae; genus Stomoxys; species Stomoxys calcitrans. The sequence continues at coordinate 5,635 of NW_026739292.1, read as the reverse complement.
GGCCTAACACAACTGACTGTCCCAAACTTCAGCAAAATCGGATAATAAATGTGTCTTTTATGGGCTTAAGACCCTAAATCGAAGGATCAGTCTATATGGCAGCTATATCCAAATCTGGACCGATCTGGGTCAAATTGACGGAGAATATCGAAGGGCCTAACACAATTCACTGTCCTAAATTTCAGCAAAATCGGATAATAAATGTGGCTTTTATGGTCCTAAGACCCTAAATCGTCGGATCGGTCTATATGGGGGCTATATCAAGATATAGTCCGATATAGCCCATCTCCGAACTTAACCTGCTTATAGACAAAAGATAGAATCTGTGCAAAGTTACAGCTCAATATCTCTATTTTTAAAGACTGTAGCGTGATTTCAACAGCCAAACGTACGGGCTTGTCTAAATAGATCGTCTTAGATTTTTAAACTGATCAAGAATATGTATGCTTTATAGGGTCGGAAATGGATACTTTGATGTGTTGCAAGCGATAATTCAGGCAAAAAATAGATCAACTCGTTAACCATTTTGTGATTTACCAAAAAACCCAATACAATGGAAACAATGCTTGGCAAAATGGTTAACAAAGGAAGGCAGGAGAGAACTCTAATGGAATGGAGGATCCTACGTTGAAGGGCCACCAGCAGATGGTCACTAGGACAGGCTCCCTTTAGTGGGAGTCTAAAATCAGACAATTTTCGTTCAAGATGATCATACAGTAGCGGCTGACTAAAGACGATGGTGAAAATCGAAACCACTACAACCGCATGAGTAATCGAAGCTTACTAAAAACTCAGGTACAGCAGCGGTTATAACTAAAGTAAATAAGAAGTCATCATAAAAACATCTCTTTCTTAGGTTAGGTAAGAGTGGCAGTCCTTTACAGTCTCACTTAGACAATTTTAAGTCCATTGTGATACCACTGTAGCGACATACCAATGCTTCTGGCGGGAATTGAACCCACTAACCGTGCACTGGCCATCCAAGCTTGCCACCAACTCGGCTACAGGGGCGCCCACATCTCATCACGTTCTTATTTCGTTTGGAAATGCAAACATGCCCATTAACATTCCGTTAAGGAGCAGAGCCAAGACTTTAAATCGAGATATCGGTCTATATGACAGCAATATACAAATCTTGATCGATCTAGATCAAATTGCAGAAATATGTGGAGGGGCTTAACTTAACTCTCTGTCTCAAATTTCAGCGACATCAGACAATAAATGCGCATTTTATGGCCCCAAAACCTCAAATCGAGAGATCGGTCTATATGGCAGCTATATCCAAATCTGGACCGATCTGAGCCAAATTGAAGAAGGATGTCGAAGGGCCTAACGCAACTTACTGTCGCAAATTTTAGCAAAATCGGATAAAATATGCGGCTTTTATGGACCTAAGACCCTAAATCGGAGTATCGGTCTATATGGCAGCTATATCCAAATCTCGACCGAGCTGGGCCAAATTGAAGAAAGAAGGGCTTAAGACAACTCACTGTCGCAAATTTCAGCAAAATCGGATAATAAATGTGGCTTTTATGGGCCTTAGACCCCAAATCGGAAGGTCGGTCTATATGGCAGCTATATCCAAATCTGAACCGATCAGGGCCAATTCAAAGAAAAATGTCGAAGGGCCTAAGGCAACTCACTGTCCCAAATTTCGGCGACTTCGGACAATTAATGCGCATTTTATGGGCCCAAAACCCTAAATCGAGAGATCGGTCTATATAGCAGCTATATCCAAATCTGAACCGATCTGGGCCAAATTAAAAAAAGATGTTAAAGGGCCTAAGACAACTCACTGTCCCAAATTTCAGCAAAATCGGATAATAAATGTGGCCTTAGACCCTAAATCGGAGAATCGGTCTATATCGCAGACGTGACCAAATCTGTACCGATACGGGGCAAATTATGTCGAAGGGCCTAACACAACTGACTGTCCCAAACTTCAGCAAAATCGGATAATAAATGTGTCTTTTATGGGCTTAAGACCCTAAATCGAAGGATCAGTCTATATGGCAGCTATATCCAAATCTGGACCGATCTGGGTCAAATTGACGGAGAATATCGAAGGGCCTAACACAATTCACTGTCCTAAATTTCAGCAAAATCGGATAATAAATGTGGCTTTTATGGTCCTAAGACCCTAAATCGTCGGATCGGTCTATATGGGGGCTATATCAAGATATAGTCCGATATAGCCCATCTCCGAACTTAACCTGCTTATAGACAAAAGATAGAATCTGTGCAAAGTTACAGCTCAATATCTCTATTTTTAAAGACTGTAGCGTGATTTCAACAGCCAAACGTACGGGCTTGTCTAAATAGATCGTCTTAGATTTTTAAACTGATCAAGAATATGTATGCTTTATAGGGTCGGAAATGGATACTTTGATGTGTTGCAAGCGGAATGACAAAATGAATATACCCCCATCCTTCGGTGGGTATAAAAATAACTGAAAAAAGTTTTCTGATGTTATCAGCGATGTCCGTCCGTCTATCGAAAGCACGCTAACTTTTGAAGGAATAGAGCTAGCCGCTTCAAATTTGCACAAATACTTCCTAATAGTGTAGGTCAGTTGGGATTGTAAATGGGCCATATCGGTCCATGTTTTGATATAGCTGCCATATAAACCGACCTGGGTCTTGACTACTTGAGCCTCTAGAGGGCGCAATAATTATCCGATTTGAATGAAATTTTGCACTACGTGTTTCGCTATGACTTTTAACAACTGTGCGAAGTATGGTTCAAATCGGTCCATAACCTAGTATAGCTGCCATATAAACCAATCTAGGGTCTTGACTTCTTGAGCCTCTAGAAGGCGCAATTCTTATCCAATTTAACTGAAATTTGGCGCATAGGGTTTTGATATTACTTCCAATAGCTGTGCGAAATATGGTTCAAATCGGTCCATAACCTGATATAGCTGCTATATGAACCAATATTGGGTCTTGACTTCTTGAGCCTCTAGAGGGCGCAATTCTCATCCACTTTGACTGAAATTTTGCACATAGTGTTTTGATATCACTTCCAACAAATGTGCGAGGCATGGTTCAAATCGGTACTTAGCCTGATATAGCTGCTATATAAACCGATATTGGGTCCTGACTTCTTGAGCCTCTAGAGGGCGCAATTCTCATCCAATTTGACTAAAATTTTGCACATAGTATATTGATATCACTTCCAACAACTTTGCGAAGTATGGTTCAAATCGGTCCATAACCTGATATAGCTGCTATATAAACCGATATTGGGTCTTGACTTCTTCAGCTTTTAGAAGGCGCAATTCCTATCCCATTTGGCTGTAATTTTGCAAGTGGTGTTTTGGTATCACTTCCAACATTTATGCGAAGTATGGTCCAAATCGGTTCATAACCTGATATAGCTGCCATATAAACCGATCTGGGATCTTGAGTTCTTGAGCCTCTAGAGAGCGCAATTTTCATCCGATTTGGCCCAAATTTTGTACAACGGCTCCTCCCATGGCCCTCAACATACATGTGCAATATGGTCTGAATCGATCTATAGCTTGACACAGCTTCCATATAAACCGATCTCCCGATTTTGCTTCTTGAGCCCCGAATCGGACTATAACTTGATATACCTCCTCCTCCTCCTTCCATATTCATTATTCTTTGTTTGCCTAAAAAGAGATACTGCTCAAAGAACTCGACAGATGCGATCCATGGTGGAGGGTACATAAGATTCGGCCCGGCCGAACTTAGCACGCTCTTACTTGTTTAGTTTTTATTCGTATTTTATAAGGCGAGGGCCATCAATAAAATCCTAAACCATCCATTTGCCTTTAGGAACGATGAGATCTTCAATCTCTTATTTTTTGTGATTTTGTTGGCCTAAGCTCAAAAGGCCCTTCTCTTTTTGAACAAAATCTCTTTGAGTCTCCTTCAGTTGCTTTTGTATTTTGTGGTGATTTATCAAAGACCGGATACATTCTCGGGGTCAACATATCCGGTTCGTTCGTTGTGGTCTTCTAAACGAACTCTTGGCACCACATAGGGCCGCTTGCAAATGTACTTCGCCATAAGCCCACATTTTCGCAATGACCACGAAACCTTGACGAGAAAGTACTTTTCACTTTTCACGTTGCGGGTGTTGTTAAGCCGAATTGGTAACAGTAGCTGAAATGCATTTATCCATGTTGATGGTGATGCTCTTTATTTTGCGATGTAGCTGAACGAGGAAAGAACTCAAAAGTCTTTAAAATTAAACACAAGGAGGGAGAAAATAATTTTTGAACAAAAACCAGTAAGGAAAGGTTGAAGTCGGGCGCAGTCGACTATAAAATATCTAAAAATCTACCCAACAATTAGTATTAATTCGGGTGATAAATGTAAATGAAACCTATATCTAAATCTGAACCGACTTTGGTGAAAATTTACAGACGTGTTTAGATCGGTAACAGAGCAATACGCGTCAAATTTCGTGAAATTTTGGCTACTGCAGCCATACAAGGCTACATCGGATGAAAGATATATATGGGAGCTATATCTAAATCTGAACCTATTTTGTTCAAAATCAATAACATTCGTTCTTGTACCAAAATTACGGCATGTAACGACTCAAGAAGTCAAATCGGTCGATTTGTTAATATGGAAGCTATACCGGGTTATACACCGATTGTGATTTTACTTAGTACAGTTGTTGAAAGCTATAACAGAACACTACATGTAAAAATTGTGGCTTGAAAGTGGTCAAACCAAAACATTTTATGCAAAATTTCAGTCAAATCTGATAGTAATTGCGCCTTCTAGCGGCCCAAGTAGTCAAGATCCGAAATCGGTTTATATGGGAGCTATATCAGGTTATGAACCGATTTGGACCATACTTGACCGAGTTGTTGGAAGTCAAAATAAAACACTTGGTGCAAACAAATCTGATAAGAATTGTGACCTCTAAAGGCTCAAAAAATCTAAATCCGATATCGGTTTATATGGCAGCTATACCAAAACGTGGATAGATTTTATTTACAATGCGATGGAATCTTTCGATGTGTAACAAACGGAATGACGAAATTAGTAAGCCTCCATCCTATGGTAAAGGAGTCGAGCTAATGACCCTAAGAATTATTTTAAGCGAAGAATAATACTGACAAACAGATTCTTCATTGGGTTATACAGGCAGCTTAAAAACAAGGCCAAATCTTGACAGACGAAGATTACACTATACAAGGCACTGATGCAAATGCAAATTTTGCCCATGAACATTCCACTAAGGAACAGGGGCAAACTTCTCACATATCAATGAGTGCAGTCCGATTCAAGTTTAAGCTCAATGATAAGGGGCCTCCTTTTTATAGCCGAGTCCGTACGGCGAGCCGCAGTGCGAAACCTCTTTACAGAGAAGTTTTACATGGCATAGTACCTCACAAATGTCGCCAGCATCTGGAGGGGAAAACCACCGGTGAACATTTTTTTTTCACCGAACCCAGGCGTTCAGCGTCATAGGCGGACATGCTAACCTCTGCGCTACGGTGGCCTTCGTACTACCGTTTTGATACTACCCGTTTTGTTATATGGTTCCGTGGCATGGGCAGACGATGTAGAGCTTGGAGTGTTTGAGAGAAAGAGTCTTCGTAAAATTTATGGACCAGTTTGCATTGATGGAGAGTATCGACGTCAT
>NW_026739291.1:34306-58826 GCF_963082655.1 Stomoxys calcitrans | reverse complement strand
ATCCAATTTGAATGAATTTTGGCACGAAGTATTTTGTTACGATATCCAACAACTGTGCCAAGTATGGTTCAAATCGGTTCATAACCTGATATAGCTGTGATATAAACAGATCTGGGGACTTGACTTCTTGAGCTTCTAGAGGGCGCAATTCCTATCCGATTTGGCTGAAATTTCGCAAGACGTTTTTTGTACCCTCCACCATAAGATGGGGGGTATACTAATTTCGACATTCTGTTTGTAACTACTCGAAATATTCGTCTGAGACCCCATAAAGTATATATATTCTTGATCGTCGTGAAATTTTATGTCGATCTAGCCATGTCCGTCCGTCTGTCCGTCCGTCCGTCCGTCCGTCCGTCCGTCCGTCCGTCCGTCCGTCCGTCCGTCTGTCTGTCGAAAGCACGCTAACTTTCGAAGGAGTAAAGCTAGCCGCTTGAAATTTTGCACAAATACTTCTTATTAGTGTAGGTCGGTTGGTATTGTAAATGGGCCATATCGGTTCATGTTTTGATATAGCTGCCATATAAACCGATCTTGGGTCTTGACTTCTTGAGCCTCTAGAGTGCGCAATTCTTATCCGATTAGGATGAAATTTTGCACGACGTGTTTTGTTATGACATCCAACAACTGTGCTAAGTATGGTTCAAATCGGTCCATAACCTGATATAGCTGCCATATAAACCGATCTTGGGTCTTGACTTCTTGAGCCTCTAGAGTGCACAATTCTTATCCGATTGGAATGAAATTTTGCACGACGTGTTTTGTTATGACATCCAACAACTGTGCCAAGTATGGTTCAAATCGGTCCATAACCTGATACAGCTGCCATATAAACCGATCATGGGTCTTGACTTCTTGAGCCTCTAGAGTGCGCAATTCTTATCCGATTGGAATGAAATTGTGCAGGACGTGTTTTGTTATTATATCCAACAGCTGTGCCAAGTATGGTTCAAATCGGTCCATAACCTGATATAGCTGTCATATAAACCGATCTTGGGTCTTGACTTCTTGAGCCTCCAGAGGGCGCAATTCTTATCCAATTTGAATGAATGTTGGCACGTAGTATTTTGTTATGATATCCAACAACTGTGCCAAATATGGTTTAAATCGGTTCATAACCTGATATAGCTGCCATATAAACCGATCTTGGGTCTTGACTTCTTGAGCCTCTAGAGGGCGCAATTATTGTAAGATTTAACTAAAATTTTGCAAGTAGTGTTTTGGTATTACTTTCAACAACTATGCTCAGTATGATTCAAATCGGTTCATAATCTGGTATAGCTGTCATATAAACCGGTCTTGGATCTTGACTTCTTGAGTCAAGTGATGGCGCAATTCTCATCCGATTTGGCTGAAATTTTGCATGAGGTGTTTTGTTATGACTTCCAATAATTATGCTAAGTATAGCGTAAATCGATATAGAACCTGATATAGCTGCCATATAAACCAATCTGGGATCTTGACTTCTCGAACCTCTAGAGGGCGCAATTCTCATCCGATTTGGCTGAAATTTTGTACAAGGCCTTCTCTTCAACATACGTGTCTAGTATGGTCTGAATCGATCAATAGCTTGATACAGCTCTTATATAAACCTATCTCCCGATTTTGCTTCTTGAGTCCTTACATGGCGCAATTCTTATCCGAATGAACTGAAATATTACACAATGACTTCTACAATGTCAATCAGCATTCTATTATGGTCCGAATCGGACTATAACTTGATATAGCTCCAATAGGATAACAGTTCTTATTCAATATTCTATGTTTGTCTAAAAAGAGATACCGCGCATAGAACTCGACAAATGCGATCAATGGTGGAGGGTATATAAGATTCGGCCCGGCCGAACTTAGCACGCTCTTACTTGTTATTGTTACTTTCAACAACTATATCAAATAAAGTACAATTCGCTTCATAACCTGATATAGCTGCCATATAAACCGATCTGGGATCTTGACTTCTTGAGCCTCTAGAGGTTGCAATTATTATCCGATTTGCCTAAAATTTTGTACGACGGATTCTTTCATGACTATCAACGTACGTGTTTATTATGGTCTGAATCGGTCCATAACCCGATACAGCTCCCATATAAATCGATCTCTCTATTTTACTTTTTGAGGTCACAAAGAGAGTAATTCTTATTCGAATTTGCTGACATTTTACACAGGTCTCCAACATATAATTTAATTGTGGTCCAAACCGGACCATATCTTGATTTCGCTCTAATAGCAGAGCAAATCTTTTTTTTTATATCCTTTTTTTTTGCCTAAGAAGAGATGCCGGGAAAAGAACTCCACAAATGCGATCCATGGTGGAGGGTATATAAGATTCGGCCCGGCCGAACTTAGCACGCTTTTACTTGTTAAAGGCTGCAGTTACTGCTTCTGGTGTCAAACCTATAATACAAATGTCGACGGCATAGGCGAATAGCATGTGGCCCCTTATGGTAGTGTTTTTATACCCTCCACCATAAGATGGGGGGTATACTAATTTCGTCATTCTGTTTGTAACTACTCGAAATATTCGTCTGAGACCCCATAAAGTATATATATTCTTGATCGTCGTGACATTTTATGTCGATCTAGCCATGTCCGTCCGTCCGTCCGTCCGTCCGTCCGTCCGTCCGTCTGTCTGTCGAAAGCACGCTAACTTCCGGAGGAGTAAAACTAGCCGCTTGAAATTTTGCACAAATACTTGTTATTAGTGTAGGTCGGTTGGTATTGTAAATGGGCCATATCGGTTCATGTTTTGATATAGCTGCCATATAAACCGATCTTGGGTCTTGACTTCTTGAGCCTCTAGCGTGCGCAATTCTTATCCGATCAGAATGAAATTTTGCACAACGTGTTTTGTTATAATATCCAATAACTATGCCAAGTATGGTTCAAATCGGTCCATAACCTGATATAGCTGCCATATAAACCGATCTTGGGTCTTGACTTCTTGAGCCTCTAGAGTGCGCAATTCTTATCCGATCAGAATGAAATTGTGCATGACGTGTTTTGTTATGATATCCAACAACTGTGCCAAGTATGGTTCAAATCGGTCCATAACCTCATATAGCTGCCATATAAACCGATCTTGGGTCTTGAATTCTTGAGCCTCTAGAGTGCGCAATTCTTATCCGATTGGAATGAAATTTTGCACGACGTGTTTTGTTACGATATCCAACAACTGTGCCAAGTATGGTTCAAATCGGTTCATAACCTGATATAGCTGTCATATAAACAGATCTGGGGATTTGATTTCTTGAGCTTCTAGAGGGCGCAATTCCTATCCGATTTGGCTGAAATTTTGCATGACGTATTTTATTTTTACTTTCAACAACTGTGTCAAATAAGGTTCAAATCGGTTCATAACCTGATATAGCTGCCATATAAACCGATCTAGGAACTTGACTTCTTGACCCCTAGAGGTCGCAATTATTATCCGATATGCCTGAAATTTTGTACGATGGATCCTCTCATGACCATCAACAAACGTGTTTATTATGGTCTGAATCGGTCTATAGCCCGATACAGATCCCATATAAATCGTTCTCTCTATTTTACTTCGTGAGCCCCAATGGGCGCAATTCTTATACGAATTGGCTGAAATTTTACACAGGTCTCCAACATATAATTTAATTGTGGTCCGAACCGGACCATATCTTGATATCGTTTTAATAGCAGAGCAACTCTTTTCTTATATCCTTTTTTATACCCTCCACCATAAGATGGGGGGTATACTAATTTCGTTATTCTGTTTATAACTACTCGAAATATTCGTCTGAGACCACATAAAGTATATATATTCTTGATCGTCGTGACATTTTATGTCGATCTAGCCATGTCCGTCCGTCTGTCCGTCCGTCCGTCCGTCCGTCCGTCCATCCGTCCGTCCGTCCGTCCGTCTGTCTGTCGAAAGCACGCTAACTTCCGGAGGAGTAAAACTAGCCGCTTGAAATTTTGCACAAATACTTCTTATTAGTGTAGGTCGGTTGGTATTGTAAATGGGCCATATCGGTCCATGTTTTGATATAGCTGCCATATAAACCGATCTTGGGTCTTGACTTCTTGAGCCTCTAGCGTGCGCAATTCTTATCCGATCAGAATGAAATTTTGCACAACTTGTTTTGTTATGATATCCAACAACTGTGCCAAGTATGGTTCAAATCGGTTCATAACCTGATATAGCTGCCATATAAACCGATCTTGGGTCTTGACTTCTTGAGCCTCTAGCGTGCGCAATTCTTATCCGATCAGAATGAAATTGTGCACGACGTGTTTTGTTATGATATTCAACAACTGTGCCAAGTATGGTTCAAATCGGTCCATAACCTGATATAGCTGCCATATAAACCGATCTTGGGTCTTGAATTCTTGAGCCTCTAGAGTGCGCAATTCTTATCCGATTGGAATGAAATTTTGCAGGACGTGTTTTGTTACGATATCCAACAACTATGTCAAGTATGGTTCAAATCGGTCTATAACCTGATATAGCTGTCATATAAACCGATCTTGGGTCTTGACTTCTTGACCCTCTAGAGGGCGCAATTCTTATCCGATTGGAATGGAATTTTGCACGAAGTATTTCGTTATGATATCCAACAACTGTGCCAAGTATGGTTCAAATCGGTTCATAACCTGATATAGCTGTCATATAAACAGATCTGGGGATTTGATTTCTTGAGCTTCTAGAGGGCGCAATTCCTATCCGATTTGGCTGAAATTTTGCATGACGTATTTTATTTTTACTTTCAACAACTGTGTCAAATAAGGTTCAAATCGGTTCATAAACTGATATAGCTGCCATATAAACCGATCTAGGAACTTGACTTCTTGACCCCTAGAGGTCGCAATTATTATCCGATATGCCTGAAATTTTGTACTATGGATCCTCTCATGACCATCAACAAACGTGTTTATTATGGTCTGAATCGGTCTATAGCCCGATACAGATCCCATATAAATCGTTCTCTCTATTTTACTTCTTGAGCCCCAATGGGCGCAATTCTTATACGAATTGGCTGAAATTTTACACAGGTCTCCAACATATAATTTAATTGTGGTCCGAACCGGACCATATCTTGATATCGTTTTAATAGCAGAGCAACTCTTTTCTTATATCCTTTTTAGCCTAAGAAGAGATGCCGGGAAAACAACTCGACAAATGCGATCCATGGTGGAGGGCATATAAGATTCGGCCCGGCCGAACTTAGCACGCTTTTACTTGTTTTACCTATTCACATCTGCATCTTATACGTATAACATGCTCCAACAAAATATTAAACAGTTCACACTATAACAGTGGGGTGAAGTTCTTTTCTATTTTTACTGACGAACGTGTATCAGCAAACGTCGTCCTGCAAAGTCTAATAATTTTTGCTGGAACACAAAACTAAGACAAAGCTTCAAATGCCTTTGCACGTTAAGAGCAATTGAAAGAGGTAAATACCCAATAAATACCTTCTTGGGAATTTACAAATATTCAAATATTTTGGTATTTGAAATCATTTTGCAACCATATTATATTGCTCTTTATTCCTTGTATCTAAAACTGACTTTCTGATCTACTCTACATCTTTTAGTTGAATGTTGTCCACATCGGCCCATTTCTGGATATAGATGCCGATCTCCCGATATAAAGTATTAAGGCCGTAAAAGGGGCATTTTTCATCCGATTTTGATGAATGTCCTCCAAATCGTACCATTTTTGAATGGAGCTGCCACATACATCGATCTCCAGCCTTCAACAAAAAGGAAAAGAGGTCTATCAAAACTCACTGTTTCAAAATTTATCGAAATCGAATGAAAAATTTTCCTTTAATAGGCTCAGTACATTATATCGGGAGATCGGTCTGTATGGCGGCTATATCCAAATATGGTCCGATCTGGACCATATTTTACTGAAATAGGTAGGTGTCTACTAGAACACACTGTGTTAATTTTCATCGAAATCGGGGAATAAATGGATCTTTTATGCCCTCATAGGGTATTGGGAGATGCGAGGTCGGTCTACAGGGCAGCTATATCTAAACATGGTCTGATATGGCCAAACTTCAAATAAAAGGGTAGGGGTCTACAGAACTCACTGTGCCAAATTTCATCGAAATTGGATGAGAAATGTGGAATTAATTACCTCAAAACTTTTAGTCTGGATATCGGTCTATATAGCGGCTACAAATAACGTAATTCCGATTTTATGAGATCAGAAGGTCAGATTTATACAAAGAATATAAAATTATCAAAAATTGTTTGGAAAATGTTTTTATACCCAAGAAATCTGCAAAATTATAAATACCTACTTTTGGGTTTATATGGGTAAATACCTGGGTATATTACACTCAGTTTAAGAGACATACGCGTTTTTGCACGGCTCCATTAAATTGAAGTTTATTACCTGTTCCCGGCCTGGCTTGAACCCAACAAAGAAACACCACAACCACGGCTGCTTCGGAAGCTCTGGAGCATGGAATGCTGAGGATGCATTGACTGGTTTGGCTGATTTCCTTGTTATAATTTCAACAAAAATCTTGAGAATCGGCGAAAAAAAGTTTATTTTATTGGAAGAAAATTGGAAAAGTCTCTCTCACGCTGTTAACCGGAAGATTTTTTTGCACTTTCACCACTCTGTAACACAACAAAAACAGCTGGTACGCCTGACAGATTTTATGTGGTATGTTCAGTAGGTCTACAAGTAATGCATGCAAAATACAACTGTATAATCCGAGACTTGTCACATAACGTAGAAACGATTGTAGGACTAATCGCACAACTAATCATCCGAGTCCACATCTGTAGTACAATTGAGTCATTCGAACCAATTATTATTGCGCCTTAAAGTATACTTCATATTATAAAAATCTAAAGCTACAGGATAAATAATCACTAGATATGCCTAACACACCTGTTGCAAGCACATCCCAACAAACAAAGCGTAAGATAGGCGAAACATCACCAGAAAATAATAACATGGCAAAGAAACCTGTTGGTAGTATGGAGGTCAGTGAACTTATGGAAATTATGAAATTCACTATGAATAATATACTTGAAGAGAAAATTAAGAATCTGCCCACCAAACAAGATATGGAAGATGTTAAAGCCGGTATATCATTTGCAACTTCTGAAATTGCCAATCTGAAGACTGAAAATATTCAGTTAAAACAGGAAGTGGAATTGCTCAAGAACAAACTGGAAGAAAGCGACAGGAATGTGGCATGGTTGGAGCATCAAATACAAAACACAAAGCTTGTCTTTAAAAATATTTCAAAAGATAAGCCTGCTCTGAATATAGTCAAACAGATATGTAATGACATGCTAAACATCAACCCCCCTATAGCTTCGGCAAGAACCCTTTATGAACGAAACGGATTGCAAACTGTAATAGCCGAGTTCCCAAATGAAAATGCAGTAGTTGAGGTTCTGAAAAATACTAAAGCTTTAGCAGGGTCTGCAATCTCAATTGAAAGAGATCTGAACCCTAGAAGGCAGAGAAACAAGATAGCTATGCTGCTCATAAGAAAGTCAATTCTCGAAGAATCAAGAAAACATAAAATCGTAGTTAGAGATGATAAATTAAACATCAATAACAAGTGGTTCTATTGGAACAGCGAAAGAAAATTAATGTGTGGGCGAGAAGAGGGGGAGTCCGTATTAAAAGAATTATATGGGAATGAACTGACAACAGCATTCTACAATAATATTTTTGAAAAAATTGCGTCAAAAAACTAGATGATCTCCAAGGGAGACAAAGCTCAAAGAAAAAACAAAATAATATGGAAATTAAAATTATATCGTACAATGTAAACGGAGTATCAAATAAATATTTGTTCCCTAATTTTTTTAACTATCTAAAGGAGTTTGAAATCATTATCCTCATAGAAACACATATCACAGCACAAAAAAGATCTCAAACCGAAAAATACTTCCCCGAGTATGAAATATATTGGGTAGATGCCATAAAAATAAATAGATTTGGTCGTGCTATCGGCGGAGTATTCGTAGGAGTGAAAAAATCTTTAAATAAAGCAGGCATAAAGCATACATTTATTCTTAATCAGACACTCTGTGGATTACAGATTATAACAGAAAATTTTCAACTGTTGATAGTTCCACTCTATATAAGGGGCTCAGACTGGATACGAGAGTTTGCCCTAGCAAAATTGTTCATGGAAGAAATGAAATGCGAAAACCTTATAGTGCTAGGTGATATAAACGTTAGAATAGGCGAATCACAACAAGGCATTGTTGATCTATATAGAGATTCGTTCCACGCATGTACTGGGCCGAGAAAGTCTAAAGATAAAGAATTAAATACGAATGGACGAAGGTATATCGACTACTGCAATGAACATAACCTGGTAATTCTAAATGGCCAAACATTAGGAGATGAGGACGGTAATTTTACATATTTGAGCAACACCGGAACCTCAGTAAATGATATATGCTCAGTATCCATAAACATGCTTCAATATGTGGAAAGCTTCAAGGTGGTAGACAAAATCTGGTCAGATCATTTGCCAATAACTCTTAACCTAAAGCTAAACAACACAGTAGTCCCACAAAATAGGCTCAATTTACTACCGAAGCTGCATTGGAAAGATAGTCATAAATTGCAATACCAGGAAAACCTCACCGCTAATCTGAGCTTACAATTAATGTCCAACAATATAACATGTCTCAAGCACATGACAAATACAATTGTTGCATCGGCAGTTCAGCAAAACAAAGCGCAGCAGTACGTACCACAGAAAAAGTGGTTTAATGATAGATGCTACTGGGCAAGAAGGAAAACATTTGAAATCTTATCGAAATTTCGGAAATCATCGTCGGAAACAGATAGACAGGCATATTTGAGCGCAAAAAAAAGATATAAGGACATTTGCGAAGTATCTAAAAGAATGTACTACGCCAATATCTCTGAGAAACTAAATAATACATCGAATGCAAAAGAATGGTGGAGTTTAGTAAGAGAGTTAAATGGCCAGGACTTTCGTATCAGTCATACTTTATCCGCAGAGATACTTAGAACCCATTTTATGGAACTGCTCAGGCAGGAACAATCGTCTTTGAGAGTTCATTACGCACCTGCACTGATCGTAAACGACATTCTAGATAAAGACATAACATTAGAGGAAATTAAGTATACCCTTGCCAAAACAAAACCGAACAAGGCGCCAGGTGAAGACCGAATTCCCTATGAATTCTATTCAAATGCTACTGATGAATTCCTGACCCAGCTTGCAGCAATTTTCAACAAGATCTACACCGAGGGCAAAATTGAGGAAGAATTTCAGAAAACAGTTATATTCCCTATTCATAAAAAAGGCAGACTCGATGATGCATCGAATTATAGAGGTATATCCTTTATGAATTCCGTGGCTAAAATATTCATGGGTGTACTAAATGATAGACTGGGACAATGGGTTGAAGAAAACAATATATTGGTTGAATTCCAGGCAGGTTTTCGAAAAAACTATTCTACGGTGGACAATATATATAATTTAGCTTCGATGGTCAATATCAAGCTGGCGGAAAAGAAGAAGGTTTACGCGTTTTTTGTAGATTTTCGAGCGGCATTTGACAAAATTTCACGAAACTTACTTTTCTACAAATTAAATCAGATTGGCATCTCTTTCAAATTTATAAAGATGATAGAAGCTGTCTATCAAAACACTCAGTCAGCAGTGTGGACTGGAGAAGAGCTGTCTGGTTATTTTGATACAGAATCTGGTGTAAAACAAGGGTGCTTACTATCGCCATTATTATTTTCTCTTTATATAAACGACTTAAGCGATGCACTGGAAGGAGGTGTAGATATAGAAGGCATAAACATAAAAACCCTGCTGTATGCTGACGACATAGTAATTTTAGCGGAGGATTCAACTACCCTGCAACAAATGATAGCAAACTTGGAAGAATTTTGTAAAAAATGGAGCTTAATAGTCAACACTGAGAAGTCTAAAATCATGGTATTCCGAAACGGGGGAAGACTATCACAGCAGGATAAATGGTTCTTCCATGCAGAACCATTAGAAGTGGTATCAGAATATAAGTACTTAGGGGTGGTACTAACGCCCAAAATGAAGTTCTTGAAGCATATTCAGTCCCGGACAACACAAGCTAAAAGTGCTATAAAAGCAACATGGAAAAACTTCTTAAAGAAAGACGAAATATCCCTGCAAGATAAATGGAACTTGTACATGGCGGTTTGCAGATCGGTACAGTCGTATGCAGCGCAGGTCTGGGGCTATGAATATTTTGAAGAAGTTGACCAATTGCAGCGTTTTTTCTTAAAAACTGTTCTTAATTTGCCAGACTCTACACCAAATTATGCTCTCTATATGGAAACAGACTTACAAGAAAGTCATTTATACACACTGGGACTGCATTTGAAGTATATATCTAGTACGTTGTACAGATATAAAAGGGATAGACTGCCGCATAAACTTACACTTATAATGGTCCAGAAACAAATATTTTGGGTGAAAGCTTTAAACGACATTCTAAATGAGCTGGATATGCAACCATTGGTTGGAAATATAACGCAAGGTGAATGGAACAGTATGACTAATTCCATCATAGATTCACTATCGCAAGCTAACAAGCAAAGATTGCTGCAGAAAGCTTTACAAAGCAGGTCACGGTTTTATAAAAACCTGGATTTCACAAGAGGGTGTTTGTACCTAAATGGCGAATATAAAGTTAAGGACATTACGTGGATATTTAAAGCACGGGTCGATTTGATATACCTCAATGCTAATCAAAGAGGCTTAAATTTGGTTGACAACGATTTGTGCACGCTATGCAATTTGAGGGAGAGAGAGACAATATACCATTTTCTTGCCGTATGTCCCATACTAAGAAGCCAACGCATGCTTTTCTTTCACAGGCCGACGCTGACAGAACCTGAATTAATTAGCATCTTAGATGGAAGAGAGGTAGCAGACTGGGATAATCTTATAAAATATACCAAAAATGCCTTACAATACCGAAAGCTAATATTAACCGAGTACGCCTAATACTATTAAGCATAGACTAAAATGTCCCTTAAACACAGCTTTGAAAATGTTTCTTTAAATCCGGCTGACGACTTGAAGTCATAGCCGTAAATCTTTATTTTGATGGATTAACTCTGAAATACGCTAATATATTGCTTTTATTTTATTTTAAGTTTATTTAGACATTATTGTATTGAAAAAGAAAATAATGAAAATAAAGATTACTACTACTACTATACCCAATTTAGGTATTTAACATATTTGGGTATTTACCCATCGCCCATCTCTACACAATACTACTCAATAGGCGATATATATTTTATACCATCATCAGGGATTCGTTCTGCGGTTTCCTCTTCTTTCCAAATCCTAAGCACACTATTTATATAACAAGTAAAAAGTGTTAAGTTCGGCAGAGCCAATCTTTGGATATTGTTTAAAATTTCCACGAAATCGGGTAATAAATAAAGCTTTTTATAGACCAATCTGAACTGTAATTAGGTCGGATAACGGAAAGCTTAAAACAACACACTGTTTCAAATTTCAGCGAAATCGGGTTATAAATAAAGCTTTTATGGGTCAGACCCTGTATCGTTAGATCGGTCGTATTGGCAGCTATATCTAAATATAGTCCGTTCTAAACCATATTTGGATATGATGTCGGGAGACTCAAAACAACTCAGCGAAATCGGGTAATAAATGCACTTTTATGGGCCTTAGACCCCTAAGCGGCAGATCGATCTACATGTCAGCTATATCTAAATATAGTCCGATCCGAACCATATTTAAGTCGGACGTCGGGAGGTTTACAGCAACTCACTGTTTAAAATTTCAGTGAAATCAGGTATTAAAGCTTTTATGGGCTTCAGACCTATCATCGGGAGATTGGACTATAAATCAGCTATATCCAAGGATGGTCAGATTTGGCCCGTTCAAGAACTTAACTTGGCCCGTCCAAGAACTTAACTTAAATAGAGTTATAATAGCAGACACACGGACATCGTAAAATCGTCTTTGAATTTTACGACAATCCTAAATATATATCCTTTGTAGGGTCGGAAATGGATATTTCGATGTGTTGTAAACTGAATGATTGAATATACTTTGGTGTTGGATATTAAAATGAATTTGTGTTTGTTTGCTTGGGGGTTTGTAAATTTGTTTGTTCTGTACAGACTCAAAAGCGGCTAACCGATTTCTTTGAAATTTTCACAAGTTCACAAATTGATAATTTTTTGATAGCACAAAGGGGCAGGACCCTCCCCCTTACCCCAAAAGTACGACACCAAAATAAATGTCGACCGATCGCGACAATATGGGACTCAACTGAAAGGTATTCATGAGAAGAGTACGCATTTATATTAAAAACAAGTAAAAGCGTGTTAAGTTCGGCCGGGCCGAATCTTATATACCCTCCACCATGAATCGCATTTGTCGAGTTCTTTCCCGGCATCTCTTTTTAGGCAAAAAAATGATATAAGAAATGATTTGCTCTGCTATTAGAGCGATATCAAGATATGGTCCGGTTTGGACCACAATTAAATTTATAGGTTGGAGACCTGTGTAAAATTTCAGCCAATTCGAATAAGAATTGTGCCATTTGGGGACTCAAGAAGTAAAAAAGAGAGATTGATTTATATGGGAACTGTATCGGGCTATAGACCGATTCAGACCATAATAAAAACTTATGTTAATGGTCATGAGAGAATCCGTCGTACAAAATTTCAGGCAAATCGGATAATAATTGCGACCTCCAGAGGCTCAAGAAGTCAAGGTCCCAGATCGGTTTATATGACAGCTATATCAGGTTATGAACCGACTTGTACCTTATTTGACATAGTTGTTGAAAGTAACAATACAAAACGTCCTGCAAAATTTCAGCCAAATCGGATAAGAATTGCGCACTCTAGAGGCTCAAGAAGTCAAGACCCAAGATCGGTTTATATGGCAGCTATATCAGATTATAAACTGATTTGAACCATACTAGACACAGTTGTTGGATATCATAACAAAACACGTCGTGCAAAATTTCATTCCAATCGGATAAGAATTGCGCACTCTAGAAGCTCAAGAAGTCAAGACCCAAGATCGGTTTATATGGCAGCTATATCAAAACATGGACCGATATGGCCCATTTACAACCGACCTACACTAATAAGAAGTATTTGTGCAAAATTTCAAGCGGCTAGCTTTACTCCTTCGGAAGTTAACGTGCTTTGGACAGACAGACGGACGGACGGACATGGCTAGATCGACATAAAATTTCACGACGATCAAGAATATATATACTTTATGGGGTCTCAGACGAATATTTCGAGTAGTTACAATCAGAATGACGAAATTAGTATACCCCCCATTCTATGGTGGAGGGTATAAAAAGGATATAAGAAAAGATTTGCTCTGCTATTAGAGCGATATCAAGATATGGTCCGGTTTGGACCACAATTAAATTTTATGTTGGAGCCCTGTGTAAAATGTCAGCCAATTCGAATAAGAATTGCGCCCTTTGTGGGCTCAAGAAGTAAAATAGAGAGATCGATTTATATGGGAGCTGTATCGGGCTATATACCGATTCAGACCATAATAAACACGTATGTTAATGGTTATGAGAGAATCCGTCGTACAAAATTTCAGGCAAATCGGATAATAATTGCGACCTCTAGAGGCTCAAGAAGTCAAGATCCCAGATCGGTTTATATGGCAGCTATATCAGGTTATGAACCGACTTGTACCTTATTTGACATAGTTGTTGAAAGTAACAATACAAAACGTCCTGCAAAATTTCAGCCAAATCGGTTAAGAATTGCGCACTCTAGAGGCTCAAGAAGTCAAGACCCAAGATCGGTTTATATGGCAGCTATATCAGATTATAAACTGATTTGAACCACACTAGACACAGTTGTTGGATATCATAACAAAACACGTCGTGCAAAATTTCATTCCAATCGGATAAGAATTGCGCACTCTAGAGGCTCAAGAAGTCAAGACCCAAGATCGGTTTATATGGCAGCTATATCAAAACATAGACCGATATGGCCCATTTACAACCGACCTACACTAATAAGAAGTATTTGTGCAAAATTTCAAGCGGCTAGCTTTACTCCTTCGGAAGTTAGCGTGCTTTGGACAGACAGACGGACGGACGGACATGGCTAGATCGACATAAAATTTCACGACGATCAAGAATATATATACTTTATGGGGTCTCAGACGAATATTTCGAGTAGTTACAATCAGAATGACGAAATTAGTATACCCCCCATTCTATGGTGGAGGGTATAAAAAGGATATAAGAAAAGATTTGCTCTGCTATTAGAGCGATATCAAGATATGGTCCGGTTTGGACCACAATTAAATTATATGTTGGAGCCCTGTGTAAAATGTCAGCCAATTCGAATAAGAATTGCGCCCTTTGTGGGCTCAAGAAGTAAAATAGAGAGATCGATTTATATGGGAGCTGTATCGGGCTATATACCGATTCAGACCATAATAAACACGTATGTTAATGGTTATGAGAGAATCCGTCGTACAAAATTTCAGGCAAATCGGATAATAATTGCGACCTCTAGAGGCTCAAGAAGTCAAGGTCCCAGATCGGTTTATATGACAGCTATATCAGGTTATGAACCGATTTGAACCATATTTTGCACAGTTGTTGGATATCATAACAAAATACTACGTCATTCATTCAAATTGGATAATAATTGCGCCCTCTAGAGGCTCAAGAAGTCAAGACCCAAGATCGGTTTATATGACAGCTATATCAGGTTTTGAACCGATTTGAACCATACTTGGCACAGTTGTTGGATGTCATAACGAAACACGTCGTGCAAAATTTCATCCCAATCGGGTAAGAATTGCGTAGTCTAGAGGCTCAAGAAGTCAAGACCCAAGATCGGTTTATATGGCTGCTATATTAAAACATGGACCGATATGGCCTATTTACAATACCAACCGACCTACACTAATAAGAAGTATTTGTGCAAAATTTCAAGCGGCTAGCTTTACTCCTTCGGAAGTTAGCGTGCTTTCGACAGACAGACGGACGGACAGACGGACGGACATGGCTAGATCGACATAAAATTTCACGACTATATATATACTTTATGGGGTCTCAGACGAATATTTCGAGTAGTTACAATCAGAATGACGAAATTAGTATACCCCCCCATCTTATGGTGGAGGGTATAATATGGTCCAAGAACCTAGGCGGCAGCCTCAGGTTACACAACACCCTTAAAAATAGTTTTAATGCACAATAATGACAGAGAGAGAGGTATTCGGTAGTAGATTACGAATACGGTCAGGAAGGCGCACAAACCTCCAATAGACGCCCTCCACTAAACTGCTGTATACACCAATCATGACAATATGGGGTTAAATTAAGGTATAAGGTTGTGGACTGCGAATCTGATATCTTTATTCTGCTCATATATCTAACGGACCACCTCACCTCAAAACAGTTGATTAATCATAATGACCTACAAGACACTGTGTGATTTAATTTTTTTGGGGATATAAATCAATGTATGTCGCCATAATCCCAAATTTATGAATGTTAGTGTGATAGGAGGAGTTGCAAACCTTACCGTCAAGGTCGCCGCCATTTTTAGCTCTTCGATAGGGGGCCTTCTTTTCCTAGACAAGTCCAAATGACGTGTTGCTGGGCTACATTTTTCTGTTCAAAGTTTTACATGGTGTAATTAGTAAGAACTGTCGCCACCGCACCAAATATAACGACTTGCAAATTAGTTCTTTGCTACAGAAAATCGTTTTATGTGGCAAGTTGATTTGATTTAAAACAAGTAAAAACATGTAAGTTCAGCCATGCCGAATATTTGAAACCAACCACCATGGATTCTCCTAAAAATGTATACAAACTAAATTTAGTTGAAGGGTATAATTTTATTCTACCTACCAAACTTCTATCAAACTAGCAAAACTAAAGTTTCTAGGAACCGAATAAGGATAATCGAGAGATCGGTTTATATGAAAGCTATATCAGGATATAGATTCATTTGGACCGTACTTGGCACAGTTGTTGGTCAAATCAGTTGTCAGTCAAATCGGGTGATCGGTTTATATGGGAGCTATATCAGGTCATAAAACGAATTGAACCGTGCTTGGAACAGTTATTGGTGGGAAAGTTAAAAAATAATACTGCAAACAAGCGCAACTAAATTCCTACATTTTACTTTTCTTTATTCAAAGGGCGGATAGGTTGTTATAACAAATATAAATGCTGTTTGATCAATTTTGACCACCTTGCCCTCTTTCTGTTCATGTTGGTTTCTCCAAATTATCGTCATCTACTGGCTGTTGGATAAACGAAATCCAATTGAAAACAGCCAAATCGGACAAAAGTTGCGGCTTGTAAGGGCTCAAGAAGTCAAATCGGGTGATCGGTTTATATAGGTGCTATATCAGGTTATAAATCGATTTGAACCGTAGTTGGAACAGTTATTGGAAGTCATAACGAAAGACTACGTGCAAAATTTAAGCTAAATCGGACAAAAATTGCGGCTTGTAAGTGATCTAGAAGTCAAATCAGGATATCGATTTATATGGGAGCTATATCAGGTTATAGACCGATTCGAACTGCACTTGGCCCAGTTGTAAGAAGTTATAACGGAACACCACATGTAAAATTTCAACCAAATCGGAAAAAATGGCGGCTCGTAAGGACTCAAGAAGTCATATAGGAAAATCGGTTTATATGGGAGCTATATCTGGTTATAGACCGATTTCAACCGTACTTTTCGAAGTTGTTGAAAGTCATAACAGAACACAACGTGCAAAATTTAGCCAAATCGTAGAAAAACTGCAGCCTTCTGAGATCGGTTTATATGGGAGCTATATTAAATTTGAATTGATGTGGCCCGTATCCAATCTTCAATGACATACATCAATATTAAGTATGTGTGCAAGCGGCTAGCTTTACGTGTTCGACCGCTTTCGTGATTTTGACAGACGGACGGACGGATGGACATGGCGAGATCGACTCAGAATCGTCGAGATGATCAAGATAGTATGTACTTTACTAGCTGAGCACGGCCCGCTCTGCTGCGCCCGATAATGCTACATTGGAGAAAAGTACACTAAATTTCTGCCTAATTTGAGTTGAAAATGTATTCCAATTTTCCGGTAAATTTTTCAACTTTCAAATATCTCGTATTTAAACCCCAAGTAAAAGTCCTATTTGGGGGTGTGGTGGACCCCCAGAGACTTGGACCCAAAAGTGAAAGTCAATTTCGTGCTTTCATTTAAAATCCGTATTGCTATGGTCGGTAAATATGTCAGATTTTTATACCCTCCACCATAAGATGGGGGGTATACTAATTTCGTCATTCTGATTGTAACTACTCGAAATATTCGTCTGAGACCCCATAAAGTATATATGTTCTTGATCGTCGTGAAATTTTATGTCGTTCTAGTCATGTCCGTCCGTCTGCCCGTCCGTCCGTCCGTCTGTCTGTCGAAAGCACGCTAACTTCTGAAGGAGTAAAGCTAGCCGCTTGAAATTTTGCACAAATACTTCTTATTAGTGTAGGTCGGTTGGTATTGTAAATGGACCACATCGGTCCATGTTTTGATATAGCTGCCATATAAACCGATCTTGGGTCTTGACTTCTTGAGCCTCTAGAGTGCACAATTCTTATCCGATTGGGATGAAATTTTGCACGACGTGTTTTGTTTTGATATCCAACAACTTTGCTAAGTATGGTTCAAATCGGTCTATAACCTGATATAGCTGCCATATAAACCGATCTTGGGTCTTGACTTCTTGAGCCTCTAAAGTGCGCAATTCTTATCGGATTGGGATGGAATATTGCACGACGTGTTTTGTTACGATACCCAACAACTATGCCAAGTATGGTTCAAATCGGTTCATAACCTGATATAGCTGTCATATAAACAGATCTGGGGACTTGATTTCTTGAGTTTCTAGAGGGCGCAATTCCTATCCGATTTGGCTGAATTTTCGCAAGACGTTTTTTATTGTTACTTTCAACAACTATGTCAAATAAAGTACAAGTCGGCTTATAACCTGATATAGCTGCCATATAAACCGATCTGGGATCTTGACTTCTTGAGCCTGTAGAGGTCGCAAGAGGTACGACGGATTCTCTCATGTCCACGTGCTTATTATGGTCTGAATCGGTCTATAGCCCGATATAGCTCCCTTAAAAATCGATTTCTCTATTTTACTTCTTGAGCCCACAAAGGGCGCAATTCTTATTCGAATTGGCTGACATTTTACACAGGCCTCCAACATAATATAATTTAATTGTGGTCCAAACCGGACAATATCTTGATATCGCTCTAATAGCAGAGCAAATCTTTTCTTATATCCTTTTTATACCCACCACCGAAGGATGGGGGTATATTCATTTTGTCATTCCGTTTGCAACACATCGAAATATCCATTTCCGACCCTTTAAAGTATATATATTCTTGATCAGCGTAAAAATCTAAGACGATCTAGACATGTCCGTCCGTCTGTCCGTCTGTCTGTTGAAATCACGCTACAGTCTTTAAAAATTGAGATATTGAGCTGAAATTTTGCACAGAGTTAGAATTAGAGAATTTTGTCCATAAGCAGGTTAAGTTCGAAGATGGGCTATATCGGACTATATCTTGATATAGCCCCCATATAGACCGATCCTCCGATTTAGGGCCTTAGGCCCATAAAAGCCACATTCATTATCCGATTTTGCTGCAATTGGGGACAGTGAGTTGTGTTAGGCCCTTCAACATCCTTCGTCAATTTGGCTCACATCGGTCCAAATTTGGATATAGCTGCCATATCGACCGATCCTCAGATTTAGGGTCTTTGGCCCATAAAAGCCACATTTTATATCCGATTTGGATGAAATTTGGCACAGTGAGTTGTATTATGCCCTTCAACATTCTTCGTCAATTTGGCCCAGATCGGTCCAAATTTGGATATAGCTGCCATATAGACCGATCCTCCGATTTAGGGTCTTAGGCCCATAAAAACCACATTTATTATCCGATTTTGCTGAAATTTGGGACAGTAAGTTGCGTTGAACCCTTCGACATCCTTCGTCAATTTGGTCCAGATCGGTCCAAATTTGGATATAGCTGCCATATAGACCGATCCTCCGATTTATGGTCTTAGGCCCATAAAAGCCACATTTATTATCCGATTTTGTTGCAATTTGGGACAGTGAGTTGCGTTGATCCCTTCGACATTCATCGTTAATTTGGCTCAGATCGTTCCAAATTTGGATATAGCTGTTATATAGACCGATCCTCCGATTTATGGTCTTAGGCCCATAAAAGCCACATTTATTATCCGAGTTTGCTGAAATTTGGGACAGTGAGTTGTGTTAGGCCCTTCGACATTCTTTGTCAATTTCGCTCAGATCGGTTCAGATTTGCATATTGCTGCCATATAGACCGATCTCTCGATTTAGGGTTTTGAGCCCATAAAAGGCGCATTTATTGTCCGATGTCGCCGAAATTTGGGACAGTGAGTTGTGATAAAACTTTCGATATTATTTTTCAATTTGGCTCAGATCGGTACAGATTTGGATATAGCTGCAATATAGACCGATCTCTTGATTTAAGGTTTTGTGGCCATAAAAGGCGCATTTATTGTCCGATTTCGCCGAAATTTGGGACAGTGAGTTGTGTTAGGCTCTTCGACATGTATCTGCAACTTGGTCGAAATCGCTCCAGACCGATATCTCGATGAAAAGCCTTGGCTCAATAAAAGGCGCTTTTATAATCCGATTTCACTGAAATTTGACACTGTGACGTATGCTTGGCTTTTCGACGTCCGTGTTGTTTATGGTTCAGAGCGGTTTATTTTTAGAGATAGCTACTAAAAAGAGCAACATTTTGTTTTAGACGGATGAACAATGACTTGTACTTATTAGTATTTGGTCCAAATCGGAACATATTTCTCTATAGCTGCTAGGGGTCATAAGGTATGCATTTTTCCACGGATTTGGCGAAAGGTGGTTTATATATATACCCGAGGTGGTGGGTATCCAAAGTTCGGCCCGGCCGAACTTAACGCCTTTTTACTTGTTTTGCCTAAGAAGATATGCCGGGAAAAGAACTCGACAAATGCGATCCATGGTGGAGGGTATATAAGATTCGACCCGGACGAACTTAGCACGCTTTTACTTGTTTTTTCTCGTAACCAACACGTAGGGGATGTCCCCCTGCAGTGCATTGCGTTGACAATTACGAAAGTTAAGGGTTGGTGGGGGAAAGAGGAGGTAGTGTTTATTGATATTAGTCTCAAATTTCTGAACGTCAATGTCGGTGGGAAAGACATTCGCCTGTAGTCGATTCCACATACGAATGGTTCGTGCGAAAAATTAATTTTCTCGGTAATGCATGGTTTGGTCGACTGGCCAATCAATCACAAACGGGTGTGAGTTCCTGAAAAGTGTTTTATTCCTGGTGAACATCCTAACGTCTGGGATAAGAAGACGAATATCCCTGAAACATACGCTATGAAAATAACGATAGAGCAAAACAACGCTACCCACATTCCGACGATTTTCAAGGGAAGCAATAGAGTTGGATACCCTACTGTCCCCAATCAACACCATCGCTTTCCGTTGAAACCGGTCAAGTAGCTCCAAGGATGATTTTGGAACTCCTGTCCGTATATGAGAATTATATTCCATCCTCGGTCTGATGTAGTTAGTATAGATATTGAGAAGATCAGAACAGGTGAAATATTTCTTGCACCGCTTAAGAAAGCCAAAACACTTGAATGCTTCTTTCGACACTTCGAATAAGTGTTTTGACCAACGGACATCATAATGTGTCTTCATGCCCAGAACATCAAGAGCATCTGACTGTTCAATATCTTTACCGTCGATAGATATAGACAATTGAAGTGCGTCAGTAAAGCGCTCATGAGACAAGAAACAGCACTGCGGCTTCTGTGCGTTAAAGTCTACTCTGTTCATTTTATCCCACTCGGAAATGGCCAACAAATCCTGGGAGAGCGTCTCATCCACAATGCGCCTCCTGTACACAGTGCCTATGGTCGAATGAATATGAACAAGTAAAAAGGCGTTAAGTTCGGCCGGGCCGAACTTTGGATACCCACCACCTCGGGTATATATGTAAACCACCTTTCATCAAAATTCGGTGAAAATTTCATACCTTATACTCATACCGATCTGAACTATATACGACGCGGATGTCGAAAAGCCGAACATAAGTCACTGTGTCAAATTTCAGTGAAATCGGATTATAAATGCGCCTTTTATGGGGCCAAGACTTTAAATCGAGATATCGGTCTACATGGCAGCTATATCCAAATCTGGACCGATTGGGCCAAGTTGCATAAACATGTCGAAGAGCCTAACACTAAGCACTGTCCCAAATTTCGGCGAAATCGGACAATAAATGCCTCTTTTATGGGCCCTAAACCTTAAATCCAGAGATCGGTCTATATGGCAGCTATATTCAAATCTGGACTGATCTGGGCAAAATTGAAGAAGGACGTCGAAGAGCCTAACCAAACTCACTGTCTCAAATTTCAGCGACTTCGGACAATAAATTCGTCTTTTATGGCCCCAAAACCTAAAACCTAGATATCGGTCTATATGGCAGCTATATCCAAATCTGGACCGATATGTGCGATATTGCAGAAGTATGTCAAGGGGCTTAACCTAACTCACTGTTCCAAATTTCGGGGACATCGGGCAATAAATGAGCATTTTATGGGCCCAAAACATTAAATCGAGAGATCGGTCTATATGGCAGCTATATCCAAATTTGAACCGATCTGGACCAAATTGAAGAAATATGTCAAAGGACCTAACACATCTCACTGTCCCAAATTTCAGCAAAATCGGATAATGAATGTGGCTATTATGGGCCTTACACCATAAATCGGAGGATCGATCTATATGGCAGCTATATCCAAATCTGGACCGATCTGAGCCAAATTAACGAAGGATGTCGATGGGCCTTGCACAATTCACTGCCCCGAATTTCATCAAAATCGGATAATAAATGTGGCTTTTATGGGCCTAAGACCCTAAACCGGAGGATCGGTCTATATGGCAGCTATATCCAAATCTGAAACGATCTGGGCCAAATTAAAGAAACATGTCAAAGGGCCTAAGACAACTCACTGTCCCAAATTTCAGCGAAATCGGACCATAAATGTGGCTTTTATGGGCCTAAGACACTAAACCGGAGGATCGGTCTATATGGCAGCTATATCCAAATCTGAAACGATCTGGACCAAATTTAAGAAACATGTCAAAGGACCTAAGACAACTCACTGTCCCAAATTTCAGCAAAATCGGATAATGAATGTGGCTATTATGGGCCTTACACCATAAATCGGAGGATCGATCTATATGGCAGCTATATCCAAATCTGGACCGATCTGAGCCAAATTAACGAAGGATGTCGATGGGCCTTACACAATTCACTGCCCCGAATTTCATCAAAATCGGATAATAAATGTGGCTTTTATGGGCCTAAGACCCTAAACCGGAGGATCGGTCTATATGGCAGCTATATCCAAATCTGAAACGATCTGGACCAAATTAAAGAAACATGTCAAAGGGCCTAAGACAACTCACTGTCCCACATTTCAACAAAATCGGATAATAAATGAGGCTTTTATGGGCCTAAGACCCTAAATCGGCGGATCGGTCTATATGGGGGCTATATGAAGATATAGTCCGATATAGCTCATCTTCGAACTTAACCTGCTTATGGACAAAAAAAGAATCTGTGCAAAATTTCAGCTCAATATCTCTATTTTTAAAGACTGTAGCGTGATTTCAACTGACAGACGGACGGACATGGCTAGATCGTCTTAGATTTTTACGCCGATCAAGAATATATATACTTTATAGGGTCGGAAATGGATATTCCGATGTGTTGCAAACGGAATGACAAAATGAATATACCCCATCCTTCGGTGGTGGGTATAATGACGCAGACTATTGTCATCGGCAAATGAGTAGACTGGATTCGTAGTCTGACCCAATAGATTGTCAAAGAAAATAAGAACAAGTAAAAGCGTGCTAAGTTCGGCCGGGCCGAATCTTACATACCCTCCACCTTGGATCGCACTTGCCGAGTTCTTCTCCCGGCATCTCTTCTTAGGCAAAAAAGGATATAAGAAAAGATTTGCTCTGCTATTATTATATTATTACATGTTGGAGACCTGTGTAAAATGTCAGCCAATTCGAATAAGTATTGCGCCCTTTGGGGGCTCAAGAAGTAAAATAGAGAGATCGATTTATATGGGAGCTGTATCGGGCTATAGACCGATTCAGATCATAATAAACACGTATGTTGATGGTCATAAGAGGATCCGTAGTACATAATTTCAGGCAAATCGGATAATAATTGTGACCTCTAGAGGCTCAAGAAGTCAAGATCCAGATCGGTTTATATAGCAGCTATATCAGGTTATGAACCGATTTAAACCATATTTGGCACAGTTGTTGGATATCATAACAAAACTCGTCGTGCAAAATTTCATTCCAATAGGATAAGAATTGCGCACTCTAGAGGCTCAAGAAGTCAAGACCCAAGATCGGTTTATATGGCAGCTATATCCAAATTTGGACCGATTTGTACCATACCTGGCACAGTAGTTGGATATCATAACAAAATATTTCGTGCAAAATTTCATTCCAATCGGATAAGAATTGCGCACTCTAGAGGCTCAAGAAGTCAAGACCCAAGATCGGTTTATATGGCAGCTATATCAGGTTATGGACCGATTTTAACTATACTTGGCAAAGTTGTTGGATATCATAACAAAATACTTCGTGCAAAATTTCATTCCAATAGGATAAGAATTGCGCAATCTAGAGGCTCAAGAAGTCAAGACCCAAGATCAGTTTATATGGCAGCTATATCAGGTTATGAACCGATTTGAACCATACTTGGCGCAGTTGTTGGATATAATAACAAAACACGTCGTTCAAAATTTCATTCCAATAGAATAAGAATTGCGCAATCTAGAGGCTCAAGAATTCAAGACCCAAGATCGGTTTATATGGCAGCTATATCAAACATGGACCGATATGGCCCATTTACAATACCAACCGACCTACACTAATAAGAAGTATTTGTGCAAAATTTCAAGCGGCTAGCTCTACTCCTTCGGAAGTTAGCGTGGCTTTCGACAGACAGACGGACGGACGGACGGACAGACGGACGGACATGGCTAGATCGACATAAAATGTCGCGACGATCAAGAATATATATACTTTATGGGGTATCAGACGAATATTTCGAGTAGTTACAAACAGAATGACGATATTAGTATACACCCCATCTTATGGTGGAGGGTATTAAAAGGGAAGGGAAAAGGACAGAGCCTTGTGACACACCTGCGGTCAATATATACTCATCTGATGAGTATATATAGTATACAATAGCAACTACTATTATATTTATGTTTTTAGGCAAACAACTTACGCTTAAAATTGGCAAATTTTGTTATTAATATATAGCAAAAGCCTCAATAGTTGCTAGAAAGTTAAAAAATTTTGAATGGATTT
>NW_026739291.1:0-34106 GCF_963082655.1 Stomoxys calcitrans | reverse complement strand
TATACTTTATAGGGTCGGAAATGGATATTTCGATGTGTTGCAAACGGAATGACAAAATGAATATACCCCCATCCTTCGGTGGTGGGTATAAAAACTTTGTGTCAAAATCTGGGGTGGGGTGTCTAGGAGGGCCACCCAACCCCAAAACCCTCCAAACGGATTTATACACTGCGAAAAATTAGTCTGCTGATATCAGCAAACACGGTCTGCTGACAATAAATTAAATATTTTTGAATAAATCCATTCAAAATTTTTTAACTTTCTAGCAACTATTGAGGCTTTTGCTATATATTAATAACAAAATTTGCCAATTTTAAGCGTAAGTTGTTTGCCTAAAAACATAAATATAATAGTAGTTGCTATTGTATACTATATATACTCATCAGATGAGTATATATTGACCGCAGGTGTGCCACAAGGCTCTGTCCTTTTCCCTTCCCTTTTAATACCCTCCACCATAAGATGGGGTGTATACTAATATCGTCATTCTGTTTGTAACTACTCGAAATATTCGTCTGATACCCCATAAAGTATATATATTCTTGATCGTCGCGACATTTTATGTCGATCTAGCCATGTCCGTCCGTCTGTCCGTCCGTCCGTCCGTCTGTCTGTCGAAAGCACGCTAACTTCCGAAGGAGTAGAGCTAGCCGCTTGAAATTTTGCACAAATACTTCTTATTAGTGTAGGTCGGTTGGTATTGTAAATGGGCCATATCGGTCCATGTTTTGATATAGCTGCCATATAAACCGATCTTGGGTCTTGAATTCTTGAGCCTCTAGATTGCGCAATTCTTATTCTATTGGAATGAAATTTTGAACGACGTGTTTTGTTATTATATCCAACAACTGCGCCAAGTATGGTTCAAATCGGTTCATAACCTGATATAGCTGCCATATAAACTGATCTTGGGTCTTGACTTCTTGAGCCTCTAGATTGCGCAATTCTTATCCTATTGAATGAAATTTTGCACGAAGTATTTTGTTATGATATCCAACAACTTTGCCAAGTATAGTTAAAATCGGTCCATAACCTGATATAGCTGCCATATAAACCGATCTTGGGTCTTGACTTCTTGAGCCTCTAGAGTGCGCAATTCTTATCCGATTGGAATGAAATTTTGCACGAAATATTTTGTTATGATATCAACTACTGTGCCAGGTATGGTACAAATCGGTCCAAATTTGGATATAGCTGCCATATAAACCGATCTTGGGTCTTGACTTCTTGAGCCTCTAGAGTGCGCAATTCTTATCCTATTGGAATGAAATTATTGCACGACGAGTTTTGTTATGATATCCAACAACTGTGCCAAATATGGTTTAAATCGGTTCATAGCCTGATATAGCTGCTTATATAAACCGATCTGGATCTTGACTTCTTGAGCCTCTAGAGGTCACAATTATTATCCGATTTGCCTGAAATTATGTACTACGGATCTCTTATGACCATCAACATACGTGTTTATTATGATCTGAATCGGTCTATAGCCGATACAGCTCCATATAAATCGATCTCTCTATTTTACTTCTTGAGCCCCCAAAGGGCGCAATACTTATTCGAATTGGCTGACATTTTACACAAGTCTCCAACATGTAATAATATAATAATAGCAGAGCAAATCTTTTCTTATATCTTTTTTTGCCTAAGAAGAGATGCCTGGGAGAAGAACTCGGCAAGTGCGATCCATGGTGGAGGGTATGTAAGATTCGGCCCGGCCGAACTTAGCACGCTTTTACTTGTTCTTATTTTCTTTGACAATCTATTGGGTCAGACTACGAATGCAGTCTACTCATTTGCCGATGACAATAGTCTGCGTCATTATACCCACCACAGAAGGATGGGGTATATTCATTTTGTCATTCCGTTTGCAACACATCGGAATATCCATTTCCGACCCTATAAAGTATATATATTCTTGATCGGCGTAAAAATCTAAGACGATCTAGCCATGTCCGTCCGTCTGTCTGTTGAAATCACGCTACAGTCTTTAAAAATAGAGATATTGAGCTGAAATTTTGCACAGATTCTTTTTTTGTCCATAAGCAGGTTAAGTTCGAAGATGAGCTATATCGGACTATATCTTCATATAGCCCCCATATAGACCGATCCGCCGATTTAGGGTCTTAAGGCCCATAAAAGCCTCATTTATTATCCGATGTTGTTGAAATTTGGGACAGTGAGTTGTCTTAGGCCCTTTGACATGTTTCTTTAATTTGGTCCAGATCGTTTCAGATTTGGATATAGCTGCCATATAGACCGATCCTCCGGTTTAGGGTCTTAGGCCCATAAAAGCCACATTTATTATCCGATTTTGATGAAATTCGGGGCAGTGAATTGTGTAAGGCCCATCGACATCCTTCGTTAATTTGGCTCAGATCGGTCCAGATTTGGATATAGCTGCCATATAGATCGATCCTCCGATTTATGGTGTAAGGCCCATAATAGCCACATTCATTATCCGATTTTGCTGAAAATTTGGACAGTGAGTTGTCTGAGGTCCTTTGACATGTTTCTTAAATTTGGTCCAGATCGTTTCAGATTTGGATATAGCTGCCATATAGACCGATCCTCCGGTTTTAGTGTCTTAGGCCCATAAAAGCCACATTTATGGTCCGATTTCGCCGAAATTTGGGACAGTGAGTCGTCTTAGGCCCTTTGACATGTTTCTTTAATTTGGCCCAGATCGTTTCAGATTTGGATATAGCTGCCATATAGACCGATCCTCCGGTTTAGGGTCTTAGGCCCATAAAAGCCACATTTATTATCCGATTTTGATGAAATTCGGGGCAGTGAATTGTGCAAGGCCCATCGACATCCTTCGTTAATTTGGCTCAGATCGGTCCAGATTTGGATATAGCTGCCATATGATCGATCCTCCGATTTATGTGTAAGGCCCATAATAGCCACATTCATTATCCGATTTTGCTGAAATTTGGGACAGTGAGATGTGTTAGGCCCTTTGACATATTTCTTCAATTTGGTCCAGATCGGTTCAAATTTGGATATAGCTGCCATATAGACCGATCTCTCGATTTAATGTTTTGGGCCCATAAAATGCTCATTTATTGCCCGATGTCCCCGAAATTTGGAACAGTGAGTTAGGTTAAGCCCCTTGACATACTTCTGCAATATCGCACATATCGGTCCAGATTTGGATATAGCTGCCATATAGACCGATATCTAGGTTTTAGGTTTTGGGGCCATAAAAGACGAATTTATTGTCCGAAGTCGCTGAAATTTGAGACAGTGAGTTTGGTTAGGCTCTTCGACGTCCTTCTTCAATTTTGCCCAGATCAGTCCAGATTTGAATATAGCTGCCATATAGACCGATCTCTGGATTTAAGGTTTAGGGCCCATAAAAGAGGCATTTATTGTCCGATTTCGCCGAAATTTGGGACAGTGCTTAGTGTTAGGCTCTTCGACATGTTTATGCAACTTGGCCCAATCGGTCCAGATTTGGATATAGCTGCCATGTAGACCGATATCTCGATTTAAAGTCTTGGCCCCATAAAAGGCGCATTTATAATCCGATTTCACTGAAATTTGACACAGTGACTTATGTTCGGCTTTTCGACATCCGCGTCGTATATAGTTCAGATCGGTATGAGTATAAGGTATGAAATTTTCACCGAATTTTGATGAAAGGTGGTTTACATATATACCCGAGGTGGTGGGTATCCAAAGTTCGGCCCGGCCGAACTTAACGCCTTTTTACTTGTTCATATTCATTCGACCATAGGCACTGTGTACAGGAGGCGCATTGTGGATGAGACGCTCTCCCAGGATTTGTTGGCCATTTCCGAGTGGGATAAAATGAACAGAGTAGACTTTAACGCACAGAAGCCGCAGTGCTGTTTCTTGTCTCATGAGCGCTTTACTGACGCACTTCAATTGTCTATATCTATCGACGGTAAAGATATTGAACAGTCAGATGCTCTTGATGTTCTGGGCATGAAGACACATTATGATGTCCGTTGGTCAAAACACTTATTCGAAGTGTCGAAAGAAGCATTCAAGTGTTTTGGCTTTCTTAAGCGGTGCAAGAAATATTTCACCTGTTCTGATCTTCTCAATATCTATACTAACTACATCAGACCGAGGATGGAATATAATTCTCATATACGGACAGGAGTTCCAAAATCATCCTTGGAGCTACTTGACCGGTTTCAACGGAAAGCGATGGTGTTGATTGGGGACAGTAGGGTATCCAACTCTATTGCTTCCCTTGAAAATCGTCGGAATGTGGGTAGCGTTGTTTTGCTCTATCGTTATTTTCATAGCGTATGTTTCAGGGATATTCGTCTTCTTATCCCAGACGTTAGGATGTTCACCAGGAATAAAACACTTTTCAGGAACTCACACCCGTTTGTGATTGATTGGCCAGTCGACCAAACCATGCATTACCGAGAAAATTAATTTTTCGCACGAACCATTCGTATGTGGAATCGACTACAGGCGAATGTCTTTCCCACCGACATTGACGTTCAGAAATTTGAGACTAATATCAATAAACACTACTTCCTCTTTCCCCCACCAACCCTTAACTTTCGTAATTGTCAACGCAATGCACTGCAGGGGGACATCCCCTACGTGTTGGTTACGAGAAAAAACAAGTAAAAGCGTGCTAAGTTCGTCCGGGTCGAATCTTATATACCCTCCACCATGGATCGCATTTGTCGAGTTCTTTTCCCGGCATATCTTCTTAGGCAAAACAAGTAAAAAGGCGTTAAGTTCGGCCGGGCCGAACTTTGGATACCCACCACCTCGGGTATATATATAAACCACCTTTCGCCAAATCCGTGGAAAAATGCATACCTTATGACCCCTAGCAGCTATAGAGAAATATGTTCCGATTTGGACCAAATACTAATAAGTACAAGTCATTGTTCATCCGTCTAAAACAAAATGTTGCTCTTTTTAGTAGCTATCTCTAAAAATAAACCGCTCTGAACCATAAACAACACGGACGTCGAAAAGCCAAGCATACGTCACAGTGTCAAATTTCAGTGAAATCGGATTATAAAAGCGCCTTTTATTGAGCCAAGGCTTTTCATCGAGATATCGGTCTGGAGCGATTTCGACCAAGTTGCAGATACATGTCGAAGAGCCTAACACAACTCACTGTCCCAAATTTCGGCGAAATCGGACAATAAATGCGCCTTTTATGGCCACAAAACCTTAAATCAAGAGATCGGTCTATATTGCAGCTATATCCAAATCTGTACCGATCTGAGCCAAATTGAAAAATAATATCGAAAGTTTTATCACAACTCACTGTCCCAAATTTCGGCGACATCGGACAATAAATGCGCCTTTTATGGGCTCAAAACCCTAAATCGAGAGATCGGTCTATATGGCAGCAATATGCAAATCTGAACCGATCTGAGCGAAATTGACAAAGAATGTCGAAGGGCCTAACACAACTCACTGTCCCAAATTTCAGCAAACTCGGATAATAAATGTGGCTTTTATGGGCCTAAGACCATAAATCGGAGGATCGGTCTATATAACAGCTATATCCAAATTTGGAACGATCTGAGCCAAATTAACGATGAATGTCGAAGGGATCAACGCAACTCACTGTCCCAAATTGCAACAAAATCGGATAATAAATGTGGCTTTTATGGGCCTAAGACCATAAATCGGAGGATCGGTCTATATGGCAGCTATATCCAAATTTGGACCGATCTGGACCAAATTGACGAAGGATGTCGAAGGGTTCAACGCAACTTACTGTCCCAAATTTCAGCAAAATCGGATAATAAATGTGGTTTTTATGGGCCTAAGACCCTAAATCGGAGGATCGGTCTATATGGCAGCTATATCCAAATTTGGACCGATCTGGGCCAAATTGACGAAGAATGTTGAAGGGCATAATACAACTCACTGTGCCAAATTTCATCCAAATCGGATATAAAATGTGGCTTTTATGGGCCAAAGACCCTAAATCTGAGGATCGGTCGATATGGCAGCTATATCCAAATTTGGACCGATGTGAGCCAAATTGACGAAGGATGTTGAAGGGCCTAACACAACTCACTGTCCCCAATTGCAGCAAAATCGGATGATGAATGTGGCTTTTATGGGCCTAAGACCCTAAATCGGAGGATCGGTCTATATGGGGGCTATATCAAGATATAGTCCGATATAGCCCATCTTCGAACTTAACCTGCTTATGGACAAAATTCTCTAATTCTAACTCTGTGCAAAATTTCAGCTCAATATCTCAATTTTTAAAGACTGTAGCGTGATTTCAACAGACAGACGGACAGACGGACGGACATGTCTAGATCGTCTTAGATTTTTACGCTGATCAAGAATATGTATACTTTAAAGGGTCGGAAATGGATATTTCAATGTGTTGCAAACGGAATGACAAAATGAATATACCCCCATCCTTCGGTGGTGGGTATAAAAAGGATATAAGAAAAGATTTGCTCTGCTATTAGAGCGATATCAAGATATGGTCCGGTTTGGACCACAATTAAATTATATTATGTTGGAGGCCTGTGTAAAATGTCAGCCAATTCGAATAAGAATTGCGCCCTTTGTGGGCTCAAGAAGTAAAATAGAGAGATCGATTTTTATGGGAGCTGTATCGGGCTATAGACCGATTCAGACCATAATAAGCACGTGGACATGAGAGAATCCGTCGTACCTCTTGCGACCTCTACAGGCTCAAGAAGTCAAGATCCCAGATCGGTTTATATGGCAGCTATATCAGGTTATAATCCGACTTGTACTTTATTTGACATAGTTGTTGAAAGTAACAATAAAAAACGTCTTGCGAAAATTCAGCCAAATCGGATAGGAATTGCGCCCTCTAGAAACTCAAGAAATCAAGTCCCCAGATCTGTTTATATGACAGCTATATCAGGTTATGAACCGATTTGAACCATATTTGGCACAGTTGTTGGATATCATAACAAAATACTACGTCATTCATTAAAATTGGATAATAATTGCGCCCTCTAGAGGCTCAAGAAGTCAAGACCCAAGATCGGTTTATATGACAGCTATATCAGGTTATGAACCGATTTGAACCATACTTGGCATAGTTGTTGGGTATCGTAACAAAACACGTCGTGCAATATTCCATCCCAATCCGATAAGAATTGCGCACTTTAGAGGCTCAAGAAGTCAAGACCCAAGATCGGTTTATATGGCAGCTATATCAGGTTATAGACCGATTTGAACCATACTTAGCAAAGTTGTTGGATATCAAAACAAAACACGTCGTGCAAAATTTCATCCCAATCGGATAAGAATTGTGCACTCTAGAGGCTCAAGAAGTCAAGACCCAAGATCGGTTTATATGGCAGCTATATCAAAACATGGACCGATATGGTCCATTTACAATACCAACCGACCTACACTAATAAGAAGTATTTGTGCAAAATTTCAAGCGGCTAGCTTTACTCCTTCAGAAGTTAGCGTGCTTTCGACAGACAGACGGACGGACGGACGGGCAGACGGACGGACATGACTAGAACGACATAAAATTTCACGACGATCAAGAACATATATACTTTATGGGGTCTCAGACGAATATTTCGAGTAGTTACAATCAGAATGACGAAATTAGTATACCCCCCATCTTATGGTGGAGGGTATAAAAATCTGACATATTTACCGACCATAGCAATACGGATTTTAAATGAAAGCACGAAATTGACTTTCACTTTTGGGTCCAAGTCTCTGGGGGTCCACCACACCCCCAAACAGGACTTTTACTTGGGGTTTAAATACGAGATATTTGAAAGTTGAAAAATTTACCGGAAAATTGGAATACATTTTCAACTCAAATTAGGCAGAAATTTAGTGTACTTTTCTCCAATGTAGCATTATCGGGCGCAGCAGAGCGGGCCGTGCTCAGCTAGTAAAGTACATACTATCTTGATCATCTCGACGATTCTGAGTCGATCTCGCCATGTCCATCCGTCCGTCCGTCTGTCAAAATCACGAAAGCGGTCGAACACGTAAAGCTAGCCGCTTGCACACATACTTAATATTGATGTATGTCATTGAAGATTGGATACGGGCCACATCAATTCAAATTTAATATAGCTCCCATATAAACCGATCTCAGAAGGCTGCAGTTTTTCTACGATTTGGCTAAATTTTGCACGTTGTGTTCTGTTATGACTTTCAACAACTTCGAAAAGTACGGTTGAAATCGGTCTATAACCAGATATAGCTCCCATATAAACCGATTTTCCTATATGACTTCTTGAGTCCTTACGAGCCGATTGGTTGAAATTTTACATGTGGTGTTCCGTTATAACTTCTTACAACTGGGCCAAGTGAAGTTCGAATCGGTCTATAACCTGATATAGCTCCCATATAAATCGATATCCTGATTTGACTTCTAGATCACTTACAAGCCGCAATTTTTGTCCGATTTAGCTTAAATTTTGCACGTAGTCTTTCGTTATGACTTCCAATAACTGTTCCAACTACGGTTCAAATCGATTTATAACCTGATATAGCACCTATATAAACCGATCACCCGATTTGACTTCTTGAGCCCTTACAAGCCTGAATCGGTATATAGCCCGATACAGCTCCCATATAAATCGATCTCTCTATTTTACTTCTTGAGCCCACAAAGGGCGCAATTCTTATTCGAATTGGCTGACATTTTACACAGGGCTCCAACATATAATTTAATTGTGGTCCAAACCGGACCATATCTTGATATCGCTCTAATAGCAGAGCAAATCTTTTCTTATATCCTTTTTATACCCTCCACCATAGAATGGGGGGTATACTAATTTCGTCATTCTGATTGTAACTACTCGAAATATTCGTCTGAGACCCCATAAAGTATATATATTCTTGATCGTCGTGAAATTTTATGTCGATCTAGCCATGTCCGTCCGTCTGTCCGTCCGTCCGTCTGTCTGTCCAAAGCACGCTAACTTCCGAAGGAGTAAAGCTAGCCGCTTGAAATTTTGCACAAATACTTCTTATTAGTGTAGGTCAGTTGGTATTGTAAATGGGCCATATCGGTCCATGTTTTGATATAGCTGCCATATAAACCGATCTTGGGTCTTGACTTCTTGAGCCTCTAGAGTGCGCAATTCTTATCCGATTGGAATGAAATTTTGCACGACGTGTTTTGTTATGATATCCAACAACTGTGTCTAGTATGGTTCAAATCAGTTTATAATCTGATATAGCTGCCATATAAACCGATCTTGGGTCTTGACTTCTTGAGCCTCTAAAGTGCGCAATTCTTATCCGATTTGGCTGAAATTTTGCAGGACGTTTTGTATTGTTACTTTCAACAACTATGTCAAATAAGGTACAAGTCGGTTCATAACCTGATATAGCTGTCATATAAACCGATCTGGGACCTTGACTTCTTGAGCCTCTGGAGGTCGCAATTATTATCCGATTTGCCTGAAATTTTGTACGACGGATTCTCTCATGACCATTAACATAAGTTTTTATTATGGTCTGAATCGGTCTATAGCCCGATACAGTTCCCATATAAATCAATCTCTCTTTTTTACTTCTTTAGTCCCCAAATGGCGCAATTCTTATTCGAATTGGCTGAAATTTTACACAGGTCTCCAACCTATAAATTTAATTGTGGTCCAAACCGGGCCATATCTTGATATCGCTCTAATAGCAGAGCAAATCTTTTCTTATATCATTTTTTTGCCTAAAAAGAGATGCCGGGAAAAGAACTCGACAAATGCGATTTATGGTGGAGGGTAAATAAGATTCGGCCCGACCGAACTTAACACGAAAAATGCGTACTCTTCTCATGAATACCTTTCAGTTGAGTCCCATATTGTCGCGATCGGTCGACATTTATTTTGGTGTCGTACTTTTGGGGTAAGGGGAGGGTCCTGCCCCTTTGTGCTATCAAAAAATTATCAATTTGTGAACTTGTGAAAATTTCAAAGAAATCGGTTAGCCGCTTTTGAGTCTGTACAGAACAAACAAATTTACAAACCCCCAAGCAAACAAACAAACACAAATTCATTTTAATATCCACCACCAAAGTATATTCAATCATTCAGTTTACAACACATCGAAATATCCATTTCCGACCCTACAAAGGATATATATTTCGGATCGTCGTAAAATTCTAAGACGATTTTACGATGTCCGTGTGTCTGCTATTATAACTCTATTTAAGTTAAGTTCTTGGACGGCCAAGTTAAGTTCTTGAACGGGCCAAATCTGACCATCCTTGGATATAGCTGATTTATAGTCCAATCTCCCGATGATAGGTCTGAAGCCCATAAAAGCTTTAATACCTGATTTCACTGAAATTTTAAACAGTGAGTTGCTGTAAACCTCCTGACGTCCGACTTAAATATGGTTCGGATCGGACTATATTTAGATATAGCTGACATGTAGACCGATCTGCCGCTTAGGGGTCTAAGGCCAATAAAAGTGCATTTATTACCCGATTTCGCTGAGTTGTTTTGAGTCTCCCGACATCATATCAAAATATGGTTTAGAACGGACTATATTTAGATATAGCTGCCAATACGACCGATCTGACGATACAGGGTCTGACCCATAAAAGCTTTATCTATAACCCGATTTCGCTGATATTTGAAACAGTGTGTTGTTTTAAGCTTTCCGTTATCCGACCTAATTACAGTTCAGATTGGTCTATAAAAAGCTTTATTTATTACCCGATTTCGTGGAAATTTTAAACAATATCCAAAGATTGGCTCGGCCGAACTTAACACTTTTTACTTGTTATATAAATAGTGTGCTTAGGATTTGGAAAGAAGAGGAAACCGCAGAACGAATCCCTGATGATGGTATAAAATATATATCGCCTATTGAGTAGTATTGTGTAGAGATGGGCGATGGGTAAATACCCAAATAGGTTAAATACCTAAATTGGGTATATACCCAGGTATTTACCCATATAAACCCAAAAGTAGGTATTTATAATTTTGCAGATTCCTTGGGTATAAAAACATTTTCCAAACAATTTTTGATAATTTTATATTCTTTGTATAAATCTGACCTTCTGATCTCATAAAATCGGAATTACGTTATTTGTAGCCGCTATATAGACTGATATCCAGACTAAAAGTTTTGAGGTAATTAATTCCTCATTTTTCATCCAATTTCGATGAAATTTGGCACAGTGAGTTCTGTAGACCCCTACCCATTTATTTGAAGTTTGGCCATATCAGACCATATTTAGATATAGCTGCCCTGTAGACCGACCTCGCATCTCTCAATACCCTATGAGGGCATAAAAGATCCATTTATTCCCCGATTTCGATGAAAATTAACACAGTGAGTTCTAGTAGACACCTACCTATTCCAGTAAAATATGGTCCAGATCGGCCCATATTTGGATATAGCCGCCATACAGACCGATCTCCCGATATAATGTACTGAGCCTATTAAAGGAAAATTTTTCATTCGATTTCGATAAATTTTGAAACAGTGAGTTTTGATAGACCTCTTTTCCTTTTTGTTGAAGGCTGGAGATCGATGTATGTGGCAGCTCCATTCAAAAATGGTACGATTTGGAGGACATTCATCAAAATCGGATGAAAAATGCCCCTTTTACGGGCTTAATACTTTATATCGGGAGATCGGCATCTATATCCAGAAATGGGCCGATGTGGACAACATTCAACAAAAAGATGTAGAGTAGATCATAAAGTCAGTTTTAGATACAAGGAATAAAGAGCAATATAAAATGGTTGCAAAATGATTTCAAATACCAAAATATTTGAATATTTATAAATTCCCAAGAAGGTATTTATTGGGTATTTACCTCTTTCAATTGCTCTTAACGTGCAAAGGCATTTGAAGCTTTGTCTTAGTTTTGTGTTCCAGCAAAATTTATTAGACTTTGCAGGACGACGTTTGCTGATACACGTTCCTCAGTAAAAATAGAAAAGAACTTCACCCCACTGTTATAGTGTGAACTGTTTATCTTATTGGAGCGTATTATACGTATAAGATGCAGATGTGAATAGGTAAAAAAACACTACCATAAGGGGCCACATGCTATTCGCCTATGCCGGCGACATTTGTATTATAGGTTCGACACCAGAAGCAGTAACTGCAGCCTTTAAAAAGATCGAAGGAGAGTAAGTAAAAGTGAATTAAGAGGTGAATGAAGATAAGACAAGGCATATGGTGTAAACTTTCGCAACGTCTTCTATACCCGAACAAGCAATGAAAGTTTGGAACTATTACTTTACAATGGTCAGCAACAGGGACGCTCCACTGTCGCTCCGGCAGTATTTTTTTCGCTCCGCTCCGTCA
The DNA here is from genome assembly GCF_963082655.1 of Stomoxys calcitrans. NCBI lineage: Eukaryota > Metazoa > Arthropoda > Insecta > Diptera > Muscidae > Stomoxys > Stomoxys calcitrans. The sequence continues at coordinate 21,833 of NW_026739291.1, read as the reverse complement.
ATTTTTTTCGCTCCTCTCTTATTTCTAGTCCAATACTCTAAACTTCAGCGATATAGGAAAATACGGTTTTTTATGGGTTTAAGACCCCAAATTGGTAGTATATATGGCAGCTATATCCAAATTTGGTCCGATCAGGTCTTTGTTTAGTACGGACAAGGAGAGGTCCAGTGCAACTCACTGTTTCAAATTTCAGCGAAATCTGGAAGCAAATGGGGCTTTAAACCCCAATTCGGTAGATCGGTCTATGATACAGCTATATCTAAATATGGACCGATCTGACCTACGTTCAGGTTGGACACCAAGAGGCCTAATGCCACTAACTGTTACAAATTTAAGCTAAATCGGATAACATTTTGAGCTTTTATGGGTTTTAAGACCCTTACTTGTCATCTTAATTGACATCTTAATATACAATAGTTTGATCTGGACCAAACTTGTTCCGGATGTCGACAAGACGTCACTGTTCTAAATTTCTAGAAAATCAGGTGATAGATGCACCCTTAAATCGGTACGTCGGTCTATATGGCAGCTATATCTAGTTATGGCCCGATATGAAAAATTTTTGGATATAACTGCCACATAGACCGATCATAAAAGGCGCATTTCTTGTCCGATGTCGCCGAAATTTGGGACAGTGACTAATGTTAGGCTTTTCGACATCCGTGTTGTGTATGGTTCAGATCGGTCTATATTTGGATATAGCAACCAAAAAAGACCAAAATTGAACAATGATTTAAACCATATTTAACAGAGTTGTCGGAAGTGATACCAAAATACTACGTGCAAATTTTTAGCCTTCTCGGATAAAAATTACGCCCTCTAGAAGCTCAAGAAGTTAAGGTCCAAGATCGGTTCATAAGGCAGCTAAATCAAAACATGGACTCATTTGGCCCATTTGAAATCCCAACCGACCTACAGCAATAAAAAGTATTTGTGCAAAATTTCAAGCGTCTTGCTTTACGCCTTCGACAGACGAACGGACATGGTTAGATCAACTTAAAATGTCATGACGGTCAAGAAAATATATACTTTATGGGTGACTATGCTAGATATACAACAACAAAAATAAATTTCCTCCATTGCAATGTTTTACAAAAAACGATTTTGAGTTTTCTTTATACCCTCCACCATAGGATGGGGAGTATACTAATTTCGTCATTCTGTTTGTAACTACTCGAAATATTCGTCTGAGACCCCATAAAGTATATATATTCTTGATCGTCGCGACATTTAATGTCGATCTGGCCATGTCCGTCCGTCCGTCCGTACGTCCGTCTGTCTGTCGAAAGCACGCTAACTTCCGAGGGAGTAAAGCTAGCCGCTTGAAATTTTGCACAAATACTTCTATTTAGTGTAGGTCGGTTGGTATTGTAAATGGGCCATATCGGTCCATGTTTTGATATAGCTGCCATATAAACCGATCTTGGGTCTTGACTTCTTGAGCCTCTAGAGTGCGCAATTCTTATCCGATTGGAATGAAATTTTGCACGACGTGTTTTGTTATGATATCCAACAACAGTGCCAAGTATGGTTTAAATGGGTCCATAACTTGATATAGCTGCCATATAAACCGATCTTGGGTCTTGACTTCTTGAGCCTCTAGAGTGCGCAATTCTTATCCGATTGGAATGAAATTTTGCACGACGTGTTATGATAAACAAAAACTGTGCCAAGTATGGTTCAAATCGGTCCATAACCTGATATAGCTGTCATATAAACCGATCTTGGATCTTGACTTCTAGAGGGCGCAATTCCTATCCAATTTGCCTGTAATTTTGTACGACGGATCCTCTCATGACCACCAACATACGTGTGTATTATGGTCTGAATCTGTCTATAGACCGATACAGCGAAAAAATCTAAGACGATCCAGACATGTCCGTTCATCTGTCCGTCTGTCTGTTGTAATCAGGCTACAGTCTTTAAAAATAGAGATATTGAGCTGAAATTTTGTACAGTTTCTTTTTTTGTCCATAAGCAGGTTAAGTTCGAAGATGGGCAATATCGGACTATATCTTGATATAGCCCCCATATAGACCGATCCGCCGATTTAGGGTCTTGGACCCATAACAGCCACATTTATTATCCGATTTTGCTGAAATTTGGGACAGTGAGTTGCGTTAGGCCCTTCGATATCCTTCGTCAATTTGGCTCAGATCGGTCCAGATTTGGGTATGGCTGCCATATAGACCGATCCTCCGATTAAGGGTCTAAGGCCCATAAAAGCCACATTTATTATCCGATTTCGCTGAAATTCGGGACAGTGAATTGTGTAAGGCCCTTCGACTTCCTTCGTTAAATTGGCCCAGATCGGTTCAGATTTGGATATAGCTGCCATATAGACCGATCCTCCGGATTAGGGTCTTAGGCCCACAAAAGCCACATTTATTATCCGATTTTGATGAAATTCGGGACAGTGAGTTGTGTTAGGCCTATCGACATCCTTCGTTAATTTGGCTCAGATCGGTACAGATTTGGATATAGCTGCCATATAGATCGATCCTCCGATTTATGGTGAAAGGCCCATAAAAGCCATATTCATTATCCGATTTTGCTGATCCGATTTGGGACAGTGAGTTGTGTTAGGCCCGTTGACTTATTTCTTCAATTTGGTCCAGATCGGTTCAGATTTGGATATAGCTGCCATATAGACCGATCCTCCGATTTAGGGTCTAAGGCCCATAAAAGCCATATTTATTATACGATTTTGCTGAAATTCGGGACAGTGAGTTGTCTTTGGACCTTTGACATTTTCCGTCAATATGGCTCAGATCGTTTCAGATTTGGCTATAGCTGCCATATAGACCGATCCTCCGATTTAGGGTCTTAGGCCCACAAAAGCCACATTTATTATCCGATTTTGATGAAATTCGGGACAGTGAATTGTGTTAGGCCCTTCAACTTCCTTCGTTAATTTGGACCAGATCGGTACAGATTTGGATATAGCTGCCATATAGACCGATCCTCCGATTTAGGGTCTAAGGCCCATAAAAGCCACATTTACTATCCGATTTCGCTGAAATTTGGGACACTGAGTTGTCTTAGACCCTTTGACATGTTTCTTTAACTTGGTCCAGATCGGTTCAGATTTGGATATAGCTGCCATATAGACCGATTTCTTGATTTATGGTTTTGGGCCCATAAAATGCTCATTTATTGCCCGATGTCCCCGAAATTTTGGAACAGTGAGTTATGTTAAGCCCCTCGACATACTTCTGCAATATAGCACAGATCGGTCCAGAGTTTTATATAGCTGCCATATAGACCGATATCTAGGTTTTAGGTTTTGGGGCCATAAAAGACTCATTTATTGTCCGATGTCGCTGAAATTTGAGATAGTGAGTTTGGTTATGCTCTTCGACGTCCTTCTTCAAATTTGCCCAGATCGGTCTAGGATTTAAGGTTTAGGGCCCATAAAAAAGGCATTTATTGTCCGATTTCGCTGAAATTTGGGACAGTGCTTTGTGTTAGGCTCTTCGACATATTAATGCAACTTGGCCCAAATCGGTCCAGATTTGGATATAGCTGCCATGTAGAGCGATATCTCGGTTTAAAGTCTTGGTCCTATAAAAGGCGCATTTATAATCCGATTTCACTGAAATTTGACACAGTGACTTATGTTCGGCTTTTCGACATCCATGTCGTATATAGTTCAGATCGGTATGAGGTATATGAGTATGCAAATTGCAAATTTTGCCCATGAACATTCCACTAAGTTTTTAAGCTCAATGATAAGGGGCCTCCTTTTTATAGCCGAGTCCGAACGGCGTGCCGCAGTGCGACACCTCTTTGGAAAGAAGTTTTACATGGCATAGTACCTCACAAATGTTGCCAGCATTAGGAGTCATAGGCGGACATGCTAACCTCTGCGCTACGGTGGTATATGAGTATAAGGTATGAAATTTTCACCGAATTTTGATGAAAGTTGGTTTACATATATACCCGAGGTAGTGGGTATCCAAAGTTCGGCCCGGCCGAACTTAACGCCTTTTTACTTGTTTTGCCTAAGAAGAGATGCCGGGAAAAGAACTCGACAAATGCGATCAACAGTAGAGGGTATATATTAAGATTCGGCCTGGCCGAACTTAGCACGCTTTTACTTGTTTTAAACTTAGATTTCTATTTGCGTACGAAGTGAAATTACTTTGCATTGTGACCTAATCGCAGGAGAAAACTTGTTTAATTGATTAGAACGTAACATAGTGCGTATACATCACGCAATTTGTAAATCAATTTTGGGTTCAACTTGAGTGGACAATAGACTTTTGTTTAATGAGATCCTTTTATACCCTCCACCGACGGATGGGGGTATATTCATTTTGTCATTCCGTTTGCAACACATCGAAATATCCATTTCCGACCCTATAAAGTATATATATTCTTGATCAGCGTAAAAATCTAAGACGATCTAGACATTTCCGTCCGTCTGTCTGTTGAAATCACGCTACAGTCTTCAAAAATAGAGATATTGAGCTGAAACTTTGCACAGAGAATTTTTTTGTCCATAAGCAGGTTAAGTTTGAAGATGGGCTATATCGGACTATATCTTGATATAGCCCCCATATAGACCGATCCGCCGATTTAGGGTCTTGGGCCCATAACAGCCACATTTATTATCCGATTTCGCTGAAATTTGGGACTGTAAGTTGTGTTAGGCCTTTCGACATCCTTCGTTAAATTAGCCCAGATCGGTCCAGATTTGGATATAGCTGCCATATAGACCGATCCTCAGATTTAAGATCTTAGGCCCATAAAAGCCACATTTATTATCCAATTTTGCTGAAATTTGGGGCAGTGAGTTGTCTTAGGTCCTTCGACATCCTCCGTCAATATGGCTTAGATCGGTTCAGATTTGGATATAGCAGGCATATAGACCGATCTTCAAATTTAGGGTCTTAGGCCCATAAAAGCTGCATTTATTATCGGATTTTTCTATAATTTGGGACAATGAGTTGTGTTAGGCCCTCCGACGTCCTCCGTCAATTTGGCTCAGATCGGTCCAGATTTGGATGTAGGTGCCATAAAGACCGATCCTCCTATTTAGGGTCTTAGGCCATAAAAACCACATTTATTATCCAATTTTGCTGAAATTTGGGACAGTGAGTTGTCTTAGGTCCTTCGACATCCTCCGTCAATATGGCTTAGATCGGTCCAGATTTGGATATAGCTGCCATATAGACCGATCCTCCGATTTGGGGTCTTAGGCCCATAAAAGGCGCATTTATTGTCCGATGTCGCTGAAATTTAGGACAGTGAGTTAAGTTAAGCCCCTTGACATACTTCTGTATTATCGCACAGATCGGTCCAGATTTGGATATAGCTGCCATAAAGACCGATCTCTCGGTCTGCTGCTTTCAGTCATTTTGGGATAATTTTAAAATTTATAAGATTTTGTATTCCTTCTTTCTGTAATATCAATTACTCACCTATTCAAACTTTCAATGTTTCAAACGTTTCAACATTTCAAACGTTTCAATGTTTCAAACACCTAATCTCAACCTCCATACGCCGTCCTTCCGTTCGCCCTTTGACCATCCCCTTATCCTAAGAAAAACATGTAAGAGCGTTCTAAGTTTGACCGCGCCGAATCTTATATACCCTCCACCATGGATCACATTTGTCGAGTTCTATGCGCGGTATCTCTTTTTGGGCAAACAAATAATATTGAATAAGAACTGTTATGCTATTGGAGTTATACCAAGTTATTGTGCGATTCGGACCATAAATGAGTTGAATGCTGAACATTGTAGAAGTCATTGTGTAATATTTCGGTTCATTCGGATAAGAATTGCGCCTTGTAGGGGCTCAAGAAGCAAAATCGGGAGAAAGGTTTACATGGGATCTACATCATGCTATTGATCAATTTACAAAATTATTCAAAATTTCCTTCAAATCGGATGAGAATTGCGCTCTCTAGAGGCTCAAGAAATCAAGATCCCAGTTTGGTTTATGTGACAGCTATATCAGGTTATGCACCATTTTGCGCCATACTTAGCACAGTTGTTGAATGTCATAACAAAACACCTCATGCGAAATGTCAGCCAAATTGCGCGCCCTATTTTTATACCCTCCACCATAAGATGGGGGGTATACTAATTTCGTCATTCTGTTTGTAACTACTCGAAATATTCGTCTGAGACCCCATAAAGTATATATATTCTTGATCGTCGTGAAATTTTATGTCGATCTAGACATGTCCGTCCGTCTGTCCGTCCGTCCGTCCGTCCGTCCGTCCGTCCGTCTGTCTGTCGAAAGCACGCTAACTTCCGAAGGAGTAAAGCTAGCCGCTTGAAATTTTGCACACATACTTCTTATGAGTGTAGGTCGGTTGGTATTGTAAATGGGCCATATCGGTCCATGTTTTGATATAGCTGCCATATAAACCGATCTTGGGTCTTGACTTCTTGAGCCTCTAGAGTGCGCAATTCTTATCCGATTGGAATGAAATTTTGCACGACGTGTTTTGCTATGATATCCAACAACTGTGCCGAGTATAGTTTAAATCGGTCCATAACCTGATATAGCTGCCATATAAACCGATCTTGGGTCTTGACTTCTTGAGCCTCTAGCGTGCGCAATTCTTATCCGATTGGGATGAAATTTTGCACGACGTGTTTTGTTATGATATCCAACAACTGTGCCAAGTATGGTTGAAATCGGTCCGTAATCTAATATAGCTGCCATATAAACCGATCTTGGGTCTTGACTTCTTGAGCCTCTAGAGTGCGCAATTCTTATCCGATTGGGATGAAATTTTGCACGACGTGTTTTTTTATGATATCCAACAACTGTGCCGAGTATAGTTTAAATCGGTCCATAAACCTGATATAGCTGCCATATAAACCGATCTTGGGTCTTGACTTCTTGAGCCTGTAGAGTGCGCAATTCTTATCCGATTGGGATGAAATTTTGCACGACGTGTTTTGTTATGATATCCAACAACTGTGCCAAGTATGGTTGAAATCGATCCATAACCTTATATAGCTGTCATATAAACCGATCTTGGGTCTTGACTTCTTGAGCCTCTAGAGTGCGCAATTCTTATCCGATTGGAATGAAATTTTGCACGACGTGTTTTGCTATGATATCCAACAACCGATCTTGGGTCTTGACTTCTTGAGCCTCTAGCGTGCGCAATTCTTATCCGATTGGGGATGAAATTTTGCACGACGTGTTTTGTTGTGATATCCAACAACTGTGCCAAGTATGGTTGAAATCGATCCATAACCTTATATAGCTGTCATATAAACCGATCTTGGGTCTTGACTTCTTGAGCCTCTAGAGTGCGCAATTCTTATCCGATTGGGATGAAATTTTGCACGACGTGTTTTGTTATGATATCCAACAACTGTGCCAAGTATGGTTCAAATCGGTCCATAACCTGATATAGCTGCCATATAAACCGATCTTGGGTCTTGACTTGTGAAGCCTCTAGCGTGCGCAATTCTTATCCGATTGGGATGAAATTTTGCACGACGTGTTTTGCTATGATATCCAACAACCGATCTTGGGTCTTGATTTCTTGAGCCTCTAGCGTGCGCAATTCTTATCCGATTGGGATGAAATTTTGCACGACGTGTTTTGTTATGATATCCAACAACTGTGCCAAGTATGGTTGAAATCGATCCCATAACCTTATATAGCTGTCATATAAACCGATCTTGGGTCTTGACTTCTTGAGCCTCTAGAGTGCGCAAATTCTTATCCGATTGGAATGAAATTTTGCATGACGTGTTTTGTTACGATATCCAACAACTGTCTTAAGTATGGTTCAAATCGATCCATAACCTTATATAGCTGTCATATAAACCGATCTTGGGTCTTGACTTCTTGAGCCTCTAGAGGGCGCAATTCTTATCCAATTTGAATGAATTTTGGCACGTTGTATTTTGTTATGATATCCAACAACTGTGCCAAATATGGTTCAAATCGGTCCATAACCTGATATAGCTGTCATATAAACCGATCTTGGGTCTTGACTTCTTGAGCCTCTAGCGTGCGCAATTCTTACCCGATTGGGATGAAATTTTGCACGACGTGTTTTGTTATGATATCCAACAACTGTGCCAAGTATGGTTGAAATCGATCCATAACCTTATATAGCTGTCATATAAACCGATCTTGGGTCTTGACTTCTTGAGCCTCTAGAGTGCGCAATTCTTATCCGATTGGAATGAAATTTTGCACGACGTGTTTTGCTATGATATCCAACAACTGTGCCGAGTATAGTTTAAATCGGTCCATAACCTTATATAGCTGTCATATAAACCGATCTTGGGTCTTGACTTCTTGAGCCTCTAGAGTGCGCAATTCTTATCCGATTGGGATGAAATTTTGCACGACGTGTTTTTTTATGATATCCAACAACTGTGCCGAGTACAGTTTAAATCGGTCCATAACCTGATATAGCTGCCATATAAACCGATCTTGGGTCTTGACTTCTTGAGCCTCTAGCGTGCGCAATTCTTATCCGATTGGGATGAAATTTTGCACGACGTGTTTTGTTATGATATCCAACAACAGTGCCAAGTAATGGTTGAAATCGATCCATAACCTTATATAGCTGTCATATAAACCGATCTTGGGTCTTGACTTCTTGAGCCTCTAGAGTGCGCAATTCTTATCCGATTGGAATGAATTTTGCACGACGTGTTTTGCTATGATATCCAACAACCGATCTTGGGTTGACTTCTTGAGCCTCTAGCGTGCGCATGCGCAATTCTTATCCGATTGGGATGAAACTTTTGCACGACGTGTTTTGTTATGATATCCAACAACTGTGCCAAGTATGGTTGAAATCGATCCATAACCTTATATAGCTGTCATATAAACCGATCTTGGGTCTTGACTTCTTGAGCCTCTAGAGTGCGCAATTCTTATCCGATTGGGATGAAATTTTGCACGACGTGTTTTGTTATGATATCCAACAACTGTGTGCCAAGTATGGTTCAAATCGGTCCATAACCTGATATAGCTGCCATATAAACCGATCTTGGGTCTTGACTTCTTGAGCCTCTAGAAGGCGCAATTCTTATCCGATTGGAATGAAATTTTGCATGACGTGTTTTGTTACGATATCCAACAACTGTCTTAAGTATGGTTCAAATCGATCCATAACCTTATATAGCTGTCATATAAACAGATCTGGGGACTTGACTTCTTGAGCTTCTAGAGGGCGCAATTCCTATCCGATTTGGCTGAAATTTCGCAAGACGTTTTTTATTGTTACTTTCAACAACTATGGCAAATAAAGTACAAGTCGGTTCATAACCTGATATAGCTGCCATATAAACCGATCTGGGATCTTGACTTCTTGAGCCTCTAGAGGTCGCAATTATTATCTGATTTGCCTGAAATTTTGTACGACGGATTCTCTCATGACCATCAACATGCGTGTTTATTATGATCTGAATCGGACCATAGCCCGATACAGCTCCCATATAAATCGATCTCTCTATTTTACTTTTTGAGCTCACAAAGAGCGCAATTCTTATTCGAATTGGCTGACATTTTACACAGGTCTCCAACATATAATTTAATTGTGGTCCAAACAGGACCATATCTTGATGTCGCTCTAATAGCAGAGCAAATCTTTTCTTATCCTATTTTGCCTAAAAAGAGATGCCGGGAAGAGAACTCGACAAATGCGATCCATGGTGGAGGGTATATAAGATTCGGCCCGGCCGAACTTAGCACGCTTTTACTTGTTTTTTTTTTATACCCACCACCGAAGTATGGGGGTATATTCATTTTGTTATTCCGTTTGCAACAAATCGAAATATTCATTTCCGACCCTATAAAGTATATATATTCTTGATCAGCGTAAAAATCTAAGACGATCTAGACATGTCCGTCCGTCTATCCGTCTGTCTGTTGAAATAACGCTACAGTCTTTAAAAATAGAGATATTGAGCTGAATTTTTGCACAGATTCTTTTTTTGTCCATAAGCAGGTTAAGTTCGAAGATGGGCTATATCGGACTATATCTTGATATAGCCCCCATATAGACCGATCCGCCGATTTAGGGTCTTGGGCCCATAACAGCCACATTTATTATCCGATTTCGCTGAAATTTGGGACTGTAAGTTGTGTGAGGCCTTTCGACATCCTTCGTTAAATTAGCCCAGATCGGTCCAGATTTGGATATAGCTGCCATATAGACCGATCCTCCGGTTTAGGGTCTTAGGCCCACAAAAGCCACATTTATTATCCGATTTTGATGAAATTCGGGACAGTGAATTGTGTAAGGCCCATCGACATCCTTCGTTAATTTGGCTCAGATGGGTTCAGATTTGGATATAGCTGCCATATAGATCGATCCTCCGATTTATGGTGTTAGGCCCATAAAAGCCACATTTACTGTCCGATTTTGCTGAAATTTGGGACAGTGAGTTGTGTTAGGCCCCTCGACCATCTCTCGTCAATTTGGTCTATATCGGTTCAGATTTGGATATAGCTGCCATATGGACCGATTTCTTGATTTATGGTTTTGGGCCCATAAAATTCTCATTTATTATCCGATGTCGCCGACAGTGTGTTATGTTAAGCTACTTGACATACTTCTGCAATATCGCACAGATCGGTCCAGATTTGGATATAGCTGCCATATAGACCAATATCTAGGTTTTAGGTTTTGGGGCCATAAAAGACGCATTTATTGTCCGATGTCGCTGAAATTTGAGACAGTGAGTTTGGCTAGGCTCTTCGACGTCCTTCTTCAATTTTGCCCAGATCGGTCCAGATTTGAATATAGCTGCCATATAGACCGATCTCTCGATTTAAGGTTTTGGGCCCATAAAACAGGCATTTATTGTCCGATTTCGCCATTATTTAGGACAGTGCTATGTGTTAGGCTCTTCGACATTTTTTATGCAACTTGGTCCAAATCGGTCCAGATTTGGATATAGCTGCCATGTAGACCGATATCTCGATTTAAAGTCTTGGCCCCATAAAAGGCGCATTTATAATCCGATTTCACTGAAATTTGACACAGTGACTTATATTAGGCTTTTCGATATCCGTGTCGTATATAGTTCCGATCGGTTTATTTTTAGATATAGCTAGTGTACTTATTAGTATTTGGTCCAAATCGGAACATATTTTGATGAAACTGATATGGGACATAAGGTATGAAATTTTCACCGAATTTTGATGAAAGGTGGTTTACATATATACCCGAGGTGGTGGGTATCCAAAGTTCGGCCCGGCCGAACATAACGCCTTTTTACTTGTTTTTAATTTATTGATAACGGAAATGGGCGGACCCTCCACCGTTACCCCAAAAACAACACCCAAAATCAAAAGTGGACCGATAAGTTCAATATGGGTATCAAATGAAAAGTACGCGGGAGTAGATAACGAATCTGGCGTACAAATTCATGTCGAAGTGTAGGTTGGTCTGGAAGGAGACATAGGCTATATCATTTTCGGAATACTAATATGGTAATAAAATTTGAGTCTAAGTACCCATCGGGCCGCACCAACCCGAAAACTACCCCAAACAGACATATTGGACATTCATTTCAATATGGGGCTCAAATGAAAGGTATTCGGGAGAAGATTTCGAATCTGGCATACAAAATCAGATCGAAGTATAGGGAGGCTTGCCACCCCTCAAAACGCCATTAGACCCATTACGACTATATGATACTTGGCTGAACCGATTTCCTTAAATTTTCATAGATTGTGTACGTTTGTCTGAAAGGAAACATAGGCTATATAATTTATAAGAATCGGGTGGAGGCAGACCCTCTTCTTTACCGCAAAAACGCCACCCATATCCGAAAGTGGTCCGATGGGCACGATAAGAGTATCAAATGAATGGTATTGGAGACCAAAACACGAATATGGTATTAAAAATTGGGTTCAAGTACATAGCGGGTACCCAGTCTAGGTGGCACTTTTCCTCCTAAAGATACGTCAAATGGGTTATTTGACCCATTATGACAATAAAGGAGTCAACTGAATGGGATTTGAGAGTAGAAAACGAATTTGATATCCAATTTAAGAGCCAATTGTTTTGGGGTACGCCCTAAAGCACCCCCTAAACTGAACTTCATTTCCGATGGGAATAAAGAACGAAACAAATAAAAAGTGGCCGGCCTAGCCCCAAAACACCCTCCAAACAGTTCATATTTACCGGACATGGCAATATGGGGCTCAAATTAAAGGGATTTGGAAGTGCAGAACGAAATTGATATCCATATTTGAGTCGAAATGTCTGAGGTGCCATCCCTCCTCTAATGAGAACATTAATTACCCTAAGGAAGAACATTACCACCAGGAACCGAGAAGGGGCAAATACTCACACATCAATGAGTGCTTTCCGATTCAAGCTTAAAGTCAATGAAAAGGGACCTCTTTTTCAGCCGAGTCGGAACGCCGTCCCGCTATGCGTCACTCTTGAGGAAATTTTTTTAAATGACCATGCATGGCATAATACCTCACAAATGCCGCCAACATCAGGAGGGGATAAACACAGCTTTATTTGATGTTCTCGCCATGATTCGAATGCGTTCAGCGTCATAGGCTTCAACGGCACGAATTCGATATCCGCATTCAGGGCGAAGTGTCTCCACCTTAAAAAGATATAAGATAGTTAAAGAAGGCGCAGCGGAGAGGGCCCGGTTCGCCTAGTCTTATGTATAAAATTCAATTTATATTTGTTTGTTTGTTGGTTTGTTTGTTTGTTTCTTTGTAGTTGTATTTGCTGACCATTGCAATATCAGGCCTAAATAGCAGGTATTTTAGAGTAGAACACGAATCTGACATAAATTTTTAAAGCCAAGTCACTGAGTGGCCGCCCCATTCCCCAAAACACCCCTAAAGCCGGTCATGTTTGCCGACATATAACAAAATTAAGGGTATTTGGATGTAAACCATGAATCTGACATCAGCACTCGAGACCAACTGTCTAGGGGATGTCCCACCACCATAACAACCCCCAAGTAGGACATATTTGCTCACCAAGACAATTTGGGTCTTCAAGACAGTGAAGCTCGATATTCACTGTTTTTAGGGCCCATACCCCAAACCGAACACATTTACTGGCTTTTTCATTAAGGGGTTTAAGTGAATGGTAAAGGGTGATTTTTTTGAGGTTAGGATTTTCATGCATTAGTATTTGACAGATCACGTGGGATTTCATTTCGAACCGAACACTGATTTTGGTAATAAAATTCAATGATTTGCAAGCGTTGCTCGTTAGTAAGTCTATTCATGATGAAATGTCAAAGCATACTGAGCATCTTTCTCTTTGACACCATGTCTGAAATCCCACGTGATCTGTCAAATACTAATGCATGAAAATCCTAACCTCAAAAAAATCACCCTTTATTTGAGATTAGAAAACGAATTTGATATCCAATTTAAAGGATATCAAATTAAAATTTTGGGCTAAAGACCCTAAATCAGCAGATCGGTCCATATGATATCTTTATTGAAATATGGTCTGATCTGAACCATATTCGAGTCGGATGTCGGGAGGCTTAAGCAACTAACTCTTTCCAATTTCATCGAAATCAGATAATACATGCGCCTTTTATGGTCCGTTATGGCCATATTCGGGCCCCTAAAAGTTCGGCTTTTATGGGCTTGAGACTCTGAATCGCCAGATCGGTCTATATGGCAGCTATATCCAAGTGTTGTCCGATTTGGCCCATTCAAGAACTTAACCTGCGTATAGAAAAAATACGAGTCTGTGCAAAATTTCAACACATTATTTAAATTTTTAAAGACTGTAGAGTGATTTCAACTGACGGACACACGGACATGGTTAAACAAACAGGGTGATTTTTTAAGAGCTATAGGAAAGTTCTTAAAAAAACACATAAAATTCAGAAAAAGCATGAAATCTTTATTTTGATCGATACTTCCATATAATTTAATGGGGATTATTTCATGTAAATGTTGACAGTGACTGCTCCTCAAATGGTTCATCCGCTTAGTCCAATTTTGGCATACTATTTCCACCATTTCGTCCGGTATCTCACGAATAAATGATTTAATGTTGTCATCCAATGCGTCAATTGAAGCGGGCTTATCTGTATAGGCATGAGTTTTAACATAGCCCCACAAAAAATAGTCTCAAAGCGTTAAATCGCACGATCTAGGCTGCCAATTGACCGGTCCCAAACGTGAAATAAAATGTTTACCTCAATAAGGCCGGTTTTGCTAAAATTTTTAACAATGAGTTGCACTAAAGTTCCCGATGTTCGACCGAAATAGGGAATAGATCGGTCTATATTAAGATATAGCTGAGTTGTATAATTAGTTGTTGAGTAATTTTAACGCTCTTGACATCCGATTAAAATATGGTTTAGATTGGATTTCATTTAGATCTAGCTGCCATATAGACCGATCTGACAATTTAGGCTCTGAAGCCCATAAATTCTGCATTTATTATCTGATTTCGCTGAAATTCGTAACATTGAATAGGTTAATCCTCCTGACATCTCACCCAAATATGTTTCAGATCGGAATATATTTGGATATAACTGAATCGAATATGATTCAGACCAACACCTATTTAGATATGACTATGGATATGGTATTTCCATGGTGGTTGGTAAACAAAGTTCGGCACGGTCGAACTTAATACGTTTTTACTTGTTTTTTTTTTCGGTTCTATTCCTCTATAGCTTCGGTCCTGTTTCTTATGTGCGGCTTTTAATTTGTCCTTTTATTTCTTCATTTTTATACCCCTCCACCATAGGATGGGGGTATACTAACTTCGCTATTCCATTTGTAACACTTCGAAATATTGATCTAAGAACCCATAGTGTAGGTCGGTTGGGATTATAAATGGTCCATATCGCTCCTTATTTAGATAGCTCCCATATAAACCGATCTCAATATTTTATTTTTGAGCTACTAGAGAGCGCAATTCTTATTCGATTTTACTGAAATTTTACACAATGACTTCTTCAGCCTCTAGAGGACGTAATTCTTATTCGATTTTGCTGAAATTTGGAACAGTCGCTGTATCTATGACCTCTAGCAAACGTGCCATATAAACCGATATCCCGATTTTATTTATTGAGCCTCTAGAGAGCGTAATTCTTAACCGATTTAACTAGAATTTTGCACAGTGACTTCTTCTATGCCCTTTAATATACGTGCCAAATATGGTCTGAATCGGCCCATAACCTGGCATGGTTCGCATGGAAACCGTTCTCCCCATTTTACTTCTTAAGTCTCTCTAGAGCGCAAGTCTTATCCGATTTGGTTGAAATTATGTACAATGGGATTTACTATTGTCTTAAACATCCAAGCCAAGTATGACCAGATCGGTTTAAAACTTAAAATCGCTCCAATAACATAGCAATTTTTATCCATCATCCTTTGTTTGCCTATAAAGAGATACCAGGAAAAGAACTTGACAAATGCAATCAATGGTGTATAAGATTGGCCCGGCCGAACTTAGCACGCTTTAACTTGTTATACCCTCCCACCATAAGATGGGGGTATACTAATTTCGTCATTCTGTTTGTAACTACTCGAAATATTCGTCTGAGACCCCCATAAAGTATATATATTCTTGATCGTCGCGAAATTTGTCCGTCCGTCCGTCTGTCTGTCCAAAGCACGCTAACTTCCGAAGAGTAAAGCTAGCAGTTTGAAATTTTGCACAAATACTTCTTATTAGTGTAGGTCGGTTGGTATTGCAAATGCAAATCCGATTGAAATGAAATTTTGCACGACGTGTTTTGTTATGACATCCAACAACTGTGCCAAGTATGGTTCAAATCGGTCCATAACCTGATATAGCTGCTATGTAAACCCCATCTTGGCTCTTGACTTCTTGAGCCTCTAGAGTGCGCAATTCTTATCCGATTGGAATGGAATTTCGCACGACGTGTTTTGTTATGATATCCAACGACGGTGCCAAGTATGGTTCAAATCGGTCTATAACCTGATATAGCTGCCATATAAACCGATCTTGGGTCTTGATTTCTTGAACCTCTAGAGTGCGCAATTCTTATCCGATTTGAATGAAATTTTGCACGACGTGTTTCGTTATGATATCCAATAACTTTGGCAAGTATGGTTCATATCGGTTCATGTTTTGATATAGCTGCCATATAAACCGATCTTGGGTCTTGACTTCTTGAGCCTCTAGAGTGCGCAATTATTATCCGATTTGAGTGAAATTTTGCACGACGTGTTTTGTTATGACATCCAATAACTGTGCCAAGTATGGTTCAAATCGGTCCATAACCTGATATAGCTGTCATATAAACCGATCTTGGATCTTGACTTCTAGAGGGCCCAATTCCTATCCGATTTGGCTGAAATTTTGCATGACGTATTTTATTCTTACTTTCAACAACTGTGTCAAATAACGTTCAAATCGGTCCATAACCTGATATAGCTGCCATATAAACCGATCTGGGATCTTGACTTCTTGATCCCTAGAGGACGCAATTATTATCCGATATGCCTGAAATTTTGTACGACGGATCCTCTCATGACCATCAACAAACGTGTTTATTATGGTCTGAATCGGTCTATTGCCCGTTACAGCTCCCATATAAAGCCTTCTCTCTATTTTACTTCTTGAGCCCCCAAAGGGCGCAATTCTTATTCAAATTGGTTGAATTTTTACACAGGTCTCCAACATATAATTTAAATGTGGTCCGAACCGGACTATATCTTGATATCGCTCTAATAGCAGAGCAAATCTTTTCTTATATCCTTTTTTGCCTAAGAAGAGATGCCGGAAAAGAACTCGACAAATGCGATCCATGGTGGAGGGTATATAAGATTCGGCCCGGCCGAACTTAGCACGCTTTTTACTTGTTTTTTTCTCCATTCAACTGAACTGCTCCCCTTTACTCCATCTTTCCTAAATTTTTATACCTCCTACCATAGGATGGGGGGGATTCTACTTTTGTCATTCTGTTTGTAACTACTCGAAATATTCGTCTGAGACACCATAAAGTATATATATTCTTGATCGTCGCGACACTTTATGTCGATATAGCCATGAGTAAAGCTAGCCGCTTTAAATTTTGCACAAATACTTCTAATTAGTGTAGGTCGGTTGGTATTGTAAATGGGCCATATCGGTTCATGTTTGGATATAGCTGCCATATAAACCGATCTTGGGTCTTGACTTCTTGAGCCTCTAGAGTGCGCAATTCTTATCCGATTGGAATGAAATTTTGCTCGACGTGCTTTGTAATGATATCCAACAACTGTGCCAAGTATGGTTCAAATCGGTACATAACCGGATATAGATGTCATATAAACCGATCTTGGGTCTTGACTTCTTGAGCCTCTAGAGGGCGCAATTCTTATCCGATTGGACTGAAATTTTGCACATAGTGTTTTGATATCCCTTCCAACAACTGTGCTAAGTATGGTTCCAATCGATATATAACCTGATATAGCTGCCATATAGACCGATCGTCGGTTTTGACTTCTTGAGCCACTGGATGGCGCAATAGTGTTTTGATATCACTTCCAATTACTGTGCGAAGTATGGTTCAAATCGGTCCATAACCTGATATAGCTGCTATATAAACCGATTTTGGGTCTTGATATCTTGAGCCTCTAGAGAGCCCAATTCTTATCCGATTTGGCACAGATTTTGTACAACAGCTTCCCCTATGGCCTTCAACATATGTGTGCAATATGGTCTGAATCGATCTAAAGCTTGATACAGCTCCCATATGAACCGATTACCCGATTTTGCTTCTTGAGCCCCGAATCGGACTATAACTTGAAATAGCTCGTCCTCCTCCGTCCATATTCATTATTCTTTGTTTGCCTAAAAAGAAATACTGCGCAAAGAACTCGACAGATGCGATCCATGGTGGAGGGTATATAAGATTCGGCCCCGGCCGAACTTAGCACGCTCTTACTTGTTCTTCATTGAACTTTTCAGTCCTGCAATCTTGAACTAATTCCATGAATTTATTCTTCATCTCGTCCCCCAATCCGACCCTTATTTTTCTTTCCTTTGTCTTTTTGTACCCTCCACCATAGGATACGGGTATACTAATTTCGTCATTCTGTTTGTAACACCTCGAAATATGCATCTAAGACCCCATAAAGGATATATATTCTTGATCGTCGTGACATTTTAAGTCGAACTAGCCATGTCCGTCCGTCCGTCTGTCCAAAGCACGCTAACTTTTGAAGGAGTAAGGCTAACCGCTTGATATTTTGGATAAACACTTCTTATTAGTGTAGGTCGGTTGGAATTGTCAAATCGGTCCATGTTTTAATATAGCTGCCATATATACCGGGGAGCAATTCTCATCCGATTTGACTGAAATTTTGCACGTATTGTTTTGATATTACTTCCAATAACTGTGCTAAGTACGGTTCAAATCGATTCATAACCTAATATAGCTGCCATATAAGCCGATCTTGGGTCTTGACTTCTTAAGCTTTTAGAAGGCGCAATTCTTATCCGCAATTTTGAAATTTTGGCTGTAATTTTGCACGTGGTGTTTTGGTGTCACTTCCAACATTTGTGCGAAGAATGTTTCAAATCTGTCATAACCAGGTGCCATATAAACCAGTTGGATCTTAACTTATTGAGCCGCTAGAGGGCGCAATTCTCATTCGTTTTGGCTAAAATTTTGGATGAGGTGTTCTGATATGACTTCCAAAAACTGTGATGAGTATGGCGCAAATAGGTACATAACCTGATATAGCTGCCATATAAACTGGTCTGGGGATCTTGACTTCTTGAGCCTCCAGAGGGTGCAATTCTCATCCGATTTGGCATACATTTTTTACAACTGCTGAGCCTCTAGAGGGCGCAATTCTTATCCGATTTGGCACAAATTTTGTACAACGGCTTCTCCCATGGCCTTCAACATACGTGTGCAATAATGTCTCAATCGATTTATAGCTTGATACAGCTTCCGTATAAACCGATCTCCCGATTTTGCTTCTTGAGCCCTGAATCGGATTATAACTTGATATAGCTCCTTCTCCTCCTACTTATTCATTATTCTTTGTTTGCCTAAAAAGAGATACTGCGCAAAGAACTTGATAGATGCGATCCATGGTGGAGGGTATATAAAATTCGGCCCGGCCGAACCTAGCACGCTTTTACTTTTTTTTATGATACTACCAATCGCCCGTCCTTCCTCTCAAATCGCATACAATTACCGGACTTACATATATGTAGACGTGCACGTGTGTGCGGAGCTACTAAAAAAGCCCAGCAAAAACAAAACATTCAGACAATTAAATAATCTAATGACTTACAACGGATTTGACTTTCGAGACATGTGCGTTTGCTCATGTCTTATACCTCTGTTTAAATATTAAATACCAGAAGAACAAGACGCTTCAATTATTTATACGCTTAACGGCCAATTATAACTTGGCAAAGACTTCATTAAACATTATGAAAGCCCAGTGGTCATACCATGGCAAGCTCTCTGTCCCTTACCTAGCATGACTTAATTGTTCAAAACAAAACAATTTGCGCTTGAGAATATTTTCATAGGTTCTCTTTGTTTTTATACCCTCCACCATAAGATGGGAGGTATACTAATTTCGTCATTCTGTTTGTAACTACTCGAAATATTCGTCTGAGACCCCATAAAGTATATATATTCTTGATCGTCGTGAAATTTTATGTCGATCTAGCCATGTCCGTCCGTCTGTCCGTCCGTCGGGTCCGTCCGTCTGTCTGTCGAAAGCACGCTAACTTCCGAAGGAGTAAAGCTAGCCGCTTGAAATTTTGCACAAATACTTCTTATTAGTGTAGGTCGGTTGGTATTGTAAATAGGCCATATCCGTCCATGTTTTGATATAGCTGCCATATAAACCGATCTTGGGTCTTGACTTCTTGAGCCTCTAGAGTGCGCAATTTTTATCCGATTGGGATGAAAATTGCACGACATGTTTTGTTATGATATCCAACAACTGTGCCAAGTATGGTTAAAATCGGTCCATAACCTGATATAGCTGCCATATAAACCGATCTTGGGTCTTGAATTCTTGAGCCTCTAGAGTGCGCAATTCTTATCCGATTGGAATGAAATTTTGCACGACGTGTTTCGTTATTATATACAACAATTTTGCCAAGTATGGTTCAAATCGGTCTATAACCTGATATAGCTGCCATATAAACCGATCTGGGGTCTTGAATTCTTGAACCTCTAGAGTGCGCAATTCCTATCCGATTGGAATGAAATTTTGCACGACGTGTTTTGTAATGATATCCAACAACTGTGCCAAATATGGTTCAAATCGGTTCATAACCTTATATAGCTGTCATATAAACCGATCTTGGGCCTTGACTTCTTGAGCCTCTAGAGTGCGCAATTCTTACCCAATTGGGGATGAAAATTTGCATGACGTGTTTTCTTATGATATCCAACAACTGTGCTAAGCATTGTTCACATCGGTCCATAACCTGATATACCTGCCATATAAACCGATCTTGAGTCTTGACTTCTTCAGCCTCTAGAGTGCGCAATTCTTCTCCGATTGAAATGAAATTTTGCACGACGTATTTTGCTACGATATCCAATAACTGTACCAAGTATGGTTCACATCGGTCCATAACCTGATACAGCTGCCATATAAACCGATCTGGGGTCTTGACTTCTTGAGCCTCTAGAGTGCGCAATTCTTATCCGATTGGAATGCATTTTTGCACGAAGTGTTTTGTTATGATATCCAACAACTGTGCCAAGTATGGTTCAAATCGGTTCATAACCTTATATAGCTGTCATATAAACCGATCTTGGGCCTTGACTTCTTGAGCCTCTAGAGTGCGCAATTCTTACCCAATTGGGATGAAATTTTGCACGAAGTGTTTCGTTATGATATCCAACAACTGTGCCAAGTATTGTTTACATCGGTCCATAACCTGGTATACCTGTCATATAAACCTATCTTGGGTCTTGACTTCTTGAGGCTCTAGAGTGCGCAATTCTTATCCCAATTAGAATGAAATTTTGCACCACGTGTTTTGTTATGATATCCAACAACTGTGCCAAGTATGGGTCAAATCGGTCCATAACCTGATGTAGCTGCCATATAAACCGATCTTGGGTCTTGACTTCTTGGGCCTCTAGAGAGCGCAATTCTTATCCGATTCGAATGAAATTTTGCAACGACGTGTTTCGTTATTATATACAACAATTTTGCCAAGTATGGTTCAAATCGGTCTATAACCTGATATAGCTGCCATATAAACCGATCTGGGGTCTTGACTTCTTGAACCTCTAGAGTGCGCAATTCCTATCCGATTGGAATGAAATTTTGCACGACGTGTTTTGTAATGATATCCAACAACTGTGCCAAATATGGTTCAAATCGGTTCATAACCTTATATAGCTGTCATATAAACCGATCTTGGGCCTTGACTTCTTGAGCCTCTAGAGTGCGCAATTCTTACCCAATTGGGATGAAAATTTGCATGACGTGTTTTCTTATGATATCCAACAATTGTGCTAAGCATTGTTCACATCGGTCCATAACCTGATATACCTGCCATATAAACCGATCTTGAGTCTTGACTTCTTCAGCCTCTAGAGTGCGCAATTCTTCTCCGATTGAAATGAAATTTTGCACGACGTATTTTGCTACGATATCCAATAACTGTACCAAGTATGGTTCACATCGGTCCATAACCTGATGCAGCTGCCATATAAACCGATCTGGGGTCTTGACTTCTTGAGCCTCTAGAGTGCGCAATTCTTATCCGATTGGAATGCATTTTTGCACGAAGTGTTTTGTTATGATATCCAACAACTGTGCCAAGTATGGTTCAAATCGGTTCATAACCTTATATAGCTGTCATATAAACCGATCTTGGGCCTTGACTTCTTGAGCCTCTAGAGTGCGCAATT